>NC_053448.1:3091753-3353518 GCF_007990345.1 Gossypium hirsutum
TTCGTTGCATTCTTCTGTTGCCCGGTATGCGATATGACAAGCAACCTAGGAGTTCCATCAAATTTATCTGACATCTGCATCCAATCCATATTGGCAAAACCATGGAACTGTTAAATGGAGTGCCCGCGTAATGCCAAGCCATGTTTTGTGGGTTTGGTACAAAAATTCCCCGTTAGTTTGACTGTAGGGGTCGAACCACTGTAACACAGATGCTTGAGTCTCCAAAATTTATGGATGTCACTAGGAACTGCAAACTGCCACTTTTGCAGGAAATGATTGCCGGAAATGTTAAACGCTGGCATTGTTTACCTTCATCATCTAGTGGGATCTGAAAATATATGACATTGAGTACTTGCCGAGATGCAATTTTGCTGCACTAGCAAGCCAAGTCGATGACGCTTCAGCTGCCGAAATTGCAACTTGCTTTTCCAAGTTCAGGGATTTAACATCCCACCAGGTATGAACATTTCAGAAAAAATCCCGATTTGATTTGTATGAGACTGAGCATATCTATTGATGGTGTGGATAGTTTTTGCAAGATTTCTCCGCTTTAGCAGTTTCTTGCATGGCTCGAATGTCTATAATTCCTCGTCTTTTCTCTTATCTGCAGTGATTAGAGCGAATAGCATTATTGATACATTGCCTTTCTGGTAATTAAAATACAGTTTAGAACAATCATCAGGCTAGATTTGACTGCTTTATGGGGATTGATATAAACTTGTAATGCTTTGGTGGCTTGTTAAGAGGGCAAAAAAGGAAAGAAACTTCAGTATGCATCTAAAAACTGATGCTCCGAAATATTAGTGTCAATGTTTTTTTTCTTTTCTGTGTAATGGCGTTAAGACATTACATCTTGAATATGTTTTCCAATGACTAATTTTCTGTAAATAAATGAATGTTTATGTACTCATTGAATCAGCTAGTAAATTGTTGCATTTTTTATGCTAGTTTCAGAGTCATCTCCCTCTCCACCCACCCGAAGGCTTTCTCCTAGTCCGTTGGTTGCCGCTAGTCCAATCAACTTGTGTTGGGAGTACCTCCAGAACAAAAGCACCGTACTTCCACCTCACGATTATTCAGGCATCGGCATAGCAGTTACAGTAAAGCTGCCATGATGATGCTTATAGATTGGAGTTTGATTGTAGGAAGGAGAGTTGGGGTTTGAGAGCATGGCATTAATTTTCAAATTCTTTTCTTTCTCTGCCATGCGTAATTTCAGGAAGGTTTGTTTGATACTATTCTTTATAATGTAATTTTGATCATTTAAGGCATTGTTATTGATAAGGATGGTGGTATGCAGGACTTCATCATGTTTAATATGCTACAAGGAACCAAAAGGCAACTGAAATTTTAACACCATATTGGACGTGGAGGGTTTGGACAGTATACAAGGCTCAATTTAGTGATGGCTCAGTGGTAGCTGTAAAACGGATGGACAAGGTTTCAGAGCAGGCAGAAGATGAATTTTGCAGAGAGATAGAATTCTGCTAGATTACACCATCGTCATCTGGTTGCTCTAAGAGGATTTTGCATTGAAAAGCATGAGAGGTATAGTTCATCATGTATGTCTATCAAGGCGATTGATCTGTCTACAGCAATATAAATGCTTTTACTTCGGCAGGTTCTAATGTATGAAT
Source organism: Gossypium hirsutum (assembly GCF_007990345.1). NCBI lineage: Eukaryota > Viridiplantae > Streptophyta > Magnoliopsida > Malvales > Malvaceae > Gossypium > Gossypium hirsutum. The sequence continues at coordinate 3,093,391 of NC_053448.1, forward strand.
ACATGTCAAATGGAGCCTAAAGGATCATCTTCATTGTATGCTTCCCATTCCTTTGATTCACTTCTCTAAGTTGATATTATCTGTATTTTAATTCTCTGATATTCGTTAACAATTTTGTATGCTTAATGCGGTAGAATGGACTTAATCAACTGCTTCCCATGTTATTTTTCTATGTTCATTACTGTTCATTGCATGTCTTAAATGGATATGATCTCGTACTTTGCAGCCCCAGAAAAACCCACTGAGTTGGGAGACCAGGATACAAATTGCCATTGATGTGGCTAATGCGTTGGTAATAGCAGTTGATTCTGTTGTTTTTCATATTTGCAGATTGGTTTATACAAATTATCATCTTGCTAAATGACTTCTCTTTCCTTATATGGTTTATTTTTGCAGGAGTACCTTCATTTCTATTGTATCCACCTCTATGCCACAGGGACATCAAATCGAGCAACATTTATTGGATGAGAATTTTGTTGCAAAGGTATGGTATTTGTTGAATGCTCATTTAGTTGTACTGCCACTGGTATTTGCTCTCATGTATATAAGTAAACTCCTAATGGAATATAACAAGTTCTCTCCAGAATGTTGATAGACACTTACACGCAAGTTGTGAACTTTTGATTTCCACATCATTTTTCACAATTTATTTCTTGGTACATATGTTTGCAATGAAAAATGGAGTTGAAGTTTTAATTACTAGAGCAAAATTGAATTCTACTTTCAATAACTAGAGGAATCTGAAAGCTGGTGAAAGAACAAAGGACATTGTAAAACTAAGAGAATAGTTTGAGGATGCGTAACAGTTTCTGAAGAGATTCATTGAAGAACCCTTTTATGTGAGAACTTGAAGAACTTTATTTCAGGTAAAAGCATGAAAGTACATTGCATTAAAACAGTTTTTCTTTTCTGCTGTACTGTATCCTGTAGGTTGCAGATTTTGGGCTTGCACATGCTTCAAAAGATGGTTCTATTTGCTTCGAACCAGTAAATACTGACATACGTGGAACTCCAGGTTAGCCAATAGTCATTGGAAGTTTTAGTGTCTCATGTAATTAAAGATCTAACTTTAGATGACTTTCAGGTTATATGGATCCCGAATATGTGGTCACTCATGAGCTCACGGATAAAAGTGATGTATACAGCTATGGCGTGCTACTTTTGGAGATTGTGACTGCAAGACGAGCCGTACAAGATGGCAAGAACTTGGTTGAATCATCCCAGATACTAATGGCATCAGAGTCAAGGTTACTTGAGCTGGTGGACCCCAAATTAAGGACTCCTTTGACTTAGACCAACTACAAACAGTTGTGACCATTGTGAGATGGTGCACCCAGAGAGAAGGACGGGCTAGACCCTCAATCAAACAGGTCCTTAGACTTTTGTATGAGAGTGCTGATCCGATGCATAGTGGGTTCATACAAGCTGTCGAAGATGAAGATTATGAAGGTAGTGATGGAAGAGGAAGGACAAGCAGAGGCAAAATTCCTAGGAGTGGACCTTATATCACAGTGGGGATGGAAGATATCTTGCTTCATCTTCAAGTACATCAAGGTCATATTGTAGTAGAAGCTTTTTACTCGAAACCGGATCACCACAATCTCCTCAAACGTACTCTCCCTTTGAGGCCAATCACATGAGACAGCTGCCTCAATCTGATTAAGCCGTAATCAAGACTTGAGAGCTTGCTAGTATGTGATTTTACTCATGAACTAGCAGGTATGCATGATGTTTGGTATGCAGAATGTTCCTGTTGCAGAGGAAATGATAGCCATCAAGCTTGTTACTTTTACAAAAGGGAAACAAAAGGATTCAAGAAGTGATCATCTTATAATTTTCCTGTTTATGGTTGCTCTAAATTTTTTGGATAAATGAGACATAAATGTAATTTCGTGTATCATTGGTACAGAGATACGGATATTGCAGCGAATCATCAAGATTGGCCTTTATTGATTCAAAAACCGAGAGATACCCCGGTGCAATTATTCATACTTTTTTTACATTCTAATGATTGCGGATTTTTTTTACGTAGGCGGTTTGAAATTCCATGGAGAAGTCATTGTATTTTTGTTATAAAAACAAAGTACCATATATATGGTTTGGTAATCTCAAGTGTCCCTTGTTTGCTATGGTTGAATTCGTCGGCGGCTATGCCCTTGTTTGCTAGGGTTCCAATGATTCCATGGGCCACCCCATGCTTGTCACGACTAAAAGGCTTAGTGTAAATATTAAGGTCGCTATCAGGCAAACAAGGTTGGAAAATTCCTTCTTGTAGACCGGCCATAGGAAAACCAGAAGGTCCGCTGGTTTGCCCATCACTATGATGTGCTCTTGATTTTCTCGATCATATGGACGATCCATGTATTAAGTAAGATCCTTTTAAGTTCTCAAATACCATATCGGGTGGTACTTCTGACTTGAACAATGAAACGCCAGGACCTACATCATCCACATGGATAAATCGGCAATGCCTGCTGCTTTTCGAGCCATCAGATGGTACATGTAACCCTTCATCCTGTCATCACCAGACGCTTTTCCCCATTGCATCTCTACACTTACAACCATGTAAAGATGGTTTAGCGCTGTGTTATCCCAAGCCCCATGACCAACTTCAGAATTACCCGGTCTCTTGCTACATATCCTGAAACAAAGGGCACCTCCATACCACACGTGCTCCTACCTTTCTTGGGTTGAAGAAACACTCTGGGCTATGGCCTGCGGGTGGATTTGGTGAGGACATGATCATTGGAGTCCTTGACTCTGGCATCTGGCCTGAAAGCGAGAGCTTTAACGATGAAGGTTTGCCGCCGGTGACAAGAGATGGCGTGGTGCATGTGAAACTGGTACTGAATTCAATGCATCTTACTGCAACAGGAAGCTGATTGGGGCGCGATCCTTCAGCAAAGGCATGCAGCAGGAAAAACAGAATATATCAAAACAAATGACTATGATTCACCGAGGGACTTTCTAGGTCATGGTAGCCACACATCGTCCATAGCAGCGGGCAGCAGTGCGGTTGGTGCTGAATATTTTGGATATGCCAAAGGAAAAGCTATAGGAATGGCACCAAAGGCTAGGATTGCAATGTACAAAGTTCTGTTCTTTGATGAAAGTTATGATGCTGCAGCAACAGATGTACTGGCTGGCTTGGATCAAGCTATAGAGGATGGTGTGGATGTCCTGTCTCTGTCTTTGGGGTTCTTTGAGACTCCCTTTGATGAAAACCCTATTGCAATTGGAGCATTCACAGCTTTGAAGAAAGGGATATTTGGTTCATGCTCTGCTGGCAATAATGGCCCTCATGCATATACCATTCTCAATGGGGCTCCCTGGATCACTACCGTCGGTGCTGGAACCATCGATCGGGAATTTGCAGCTCATGTCACGCTTGGTGATGGAGAGTTAACCGTAACAGGAAATCTGTATATCCTGAACCTTGTTTGTCTCAGATGTTCCTATATACTTTGGACACGGAAACCGAACCAAAGAACTCTGTGAAATATACTCTCTGGACCCGAAGAAGTTGCAGGAAAATACATATTCTGTGATTTCGACTCCAGCGGCCAAACTAATGCCTATGCACAAATAGACGAAATGGACACAGCTGGAGCTGCTGGGGTTATCTTTAGCTCCTCCGAGGGTCCGTTTTCCGACCACAGATTCTTCAAGCCCTTGTGTTGGTAAACCCGAAATATGGGGATTTGGTAAAACATTATATAATCAATTCCAAGAATGCAACAGTGAGTATCAGGTTTGAAACAACCCTCTTGGGTACTAAGCCAGCTCCTCAAGTGGCTTACTTTTCATCTCGAGGACGTGATAGAAAATCACCATGGATACTGAAACCCGATATTTTGGCTCCTGGAGTCGACATTTGGCTGCTGGGGTCCCCAACAGAGGCTTTGCACCGATTGGTGACGATGATTATTTGCTAACAGATTACGCTCTCGAATCTGGAACATCCATGTCATGCCCGCATGCGGCTGGCATAGCCACACTGCTTAAAGCTGCCCACCGCGACTGGAGTTCAGCAGCCATCCGATCAGCAATGATGACAACAGCTGAAGTTTTCGACAATGAAAATGGCCGTATCATTGACATGACCACAGGAGTTGCTGGGACACCTCTTGATTTCGGAGTAGGGCACATAAATCCTAACAAAGCCATAGACCCTGGCCTTGTCTACGATATCGAGATTCAAGACTACATCAACTACCTTTGTGGGTTAAACTACACTAGCAAACAGATCCGAACCATCACGGGAATGCGTCAGTTTAACTGTGATAGTGCTACCCTGGATCTTAATTATCCATCATTCATCATTCTCTTGAACAACACTAACACAACCGGCACCACCTTCCAAAGGGAACTCACAAATGTAGCAGAAGGTATCTCGGTTTATCGAGCGGTAGTGAGGGCTCCTTCAGGCATGAAAGCTGTAGTGCAACCTGCAACAATTACCTTTGCAGGAAAATACAGTAAAGCCAAATTCCAACTCACAGTGGAGATTGATGTGGGAGTTGGAAGTATCCCTGAAAGCGATTACTTCGGGAATTATGGATTCCTGAGCTGGTACGAGGTCAATGGGAAACATCAAGTTACAAGTCCAATCGTTTCAGCATTCGCACCTTGAAGCCGGAACGCCTGCTTGCCTGCATCTGTTTTTATGTTTTTAAGAAGGATTTATAGCTCCACACACTAACTTAAAAATTCCACATTAGTTGTTGATCGGTAACAATGACAAGGAATGAGAATTACATCAACTCCATGAAACAAATTTTTGGTTTGGGCTTCAATTGGGATGAATCAATTTTATTTAGGAGCTCAATATCTATTATAAATCTGTTTTAAACTTGTTATATTATATGCACGAAACTCATCCATTAGTTTTAGGCTAAACTACAAAAATAGTCACTCAATTTTAGTCAAATTTCATTTTTTCCACTGAACTTTAAAAAGTTACGTTTTGGTCGTTAACATAGTCGAGTTATAACATTTTGGCCACTCATTCTTTAACAGCTGTTACAACCTTAACAGAAAAATTGACGAGACACATTAACTCAAGGTTTAATATCTAATTTGACCCCTGAACTATAGCTACAATATTCTATTTGGTCCTTTTTTAACAATAATTCTAAACAAATCAAAAAAAATGTTTAAAATATAAAAAAAATTCAAAAAATTATTTATATTTTCAAACTATAAAAAATATTTTAAAATTATATCTATGTAAAAAATTAAAAAAAACATAAAATCCTTAAAATTAAACTAAGTTGAGAGTTAAATTTCAAAATTTATAAAAAAAATATTAAAAAATTCTTTTAGAAAAATATAAAATTTCATTATGTATTTTTAAAATTTTTAAAAACTTATTTTTTTTAAAAATCATGTTTTCATGTTTTTTTAATTTTTTACATTATTACAATTTTAAAAATAATTTCTATAATTTTAAAAAAATAAGTAAATTTTTTTGTTTTAAAGATTCTTTTATATATATTTTTAGAATTTATTGATTTTTTTTAGAATTATCATTTAAAAAAGTTGTAAAATGACCAAATTGAATATTTTAGCTATAGTTTAGGGGTTAAATTAGATAATAATCCTTGAGTTAGGCCTAGTTTAGAAATGTTTAGTACTTTTGGGAAGAGAAAAAAAGCACTTTTGGGGAGAAGCTAAAATTTTTACTTTAAAAAAAGTACTTTTAGGCCAATTTTTGGCTTGGAAGAATTACTTTTTCTCCCAAAAAGAAGTTTGTTTAGGAATGTTTTTGTCCTAAAAACACTTTTGAGAAACATTTCTAAGTTGGCCCTTAATGTGGCGTATTACTTTTCCATTAAGATTGTAATGGTTGTTAATGAATGAGTGACCGAAACATTATAACTCGGTAAAGTTATGTTGGAATATTTTCAAATATTTATAGTATCCCAATAACTATAAATGAATGGGTGTAATTAATCAAAAGATAAAACTTTTGGTCATTGGTCAAAAGTTATATCATTTGATTTTAAAAAAAAAAAGAATTATAACTATTCAAAAAATATTATTTGAATAGTTACAAAATTAAATGAATAATTATTATTATTTATTTATTCATAAAGACACCTATTGAAAGATGTCTCTATGAAGAGACATGAAAATTCCTATAAATAGGAATGGGATTTCATTTGGAAATCATATCAACAAATTCTAATATTATTTCTTCTCTTCCTTCATTTTCTAATATTATTAGATTATTCTATAAAGTATTGCTGCAGAAATCCTTTGTAGAAATTGAGTTTTTGTTATACATTACTCAGTGCATAGTGGACTATTCTCGTCAGTGCAAAACGCAAATAGTCATTGGCTTCATTGTATCCTCGAGGTTAATTTGCTTGGAACTCGTTTGCACACTGAAGATAAGTGGGGGCGAATATAACCTTAAAGATAGTGGCTTGATACACGCCTTGGAGCCTGTCCTATTTCTTCTTTTTCTTTTCGAGTTCCGATCGTGTGTTCGAGTTTTTTCCTTACCGGAGTTTTGTATTAACAATTTTAAGGTTATATTTCATGATGACTACCACAACACATGAAAGTGGAACACTAAGGGAGTTGGCTTCCAACTTTGTTAAACTTGATCGTTTTGATGGTGGCAATTTTCGACGATGGCAGAAAAAGATGCACTTTTTGTTATCAACTTTGAAGATTGTTTATGTTTTGGATACTCCAAGACCTGAAGAGAATGAAAATGAATCTGTTGCTGCAACCCGAGAAAGACAAAAATGGGACAATGCTGATTACATGTGCATGGGCCACATATTGAATGGTTTATCTGATGGTTTGTTCGACACCTACCAAAACGACGTCACCGCTAAAGAATTATGGGACAAATTGGAGGCAAGATACATGACCGAAGATGTTACAAGTAAGAAATTTCTTGTTAGTCGTTTCAATAATTATCAAATGGTTGATGGTCGTTCTGTTATGGAACAATTTCGTGATATTGAAAAGATGCTGAATCAATTTAAGCAATATGATATGAAAATGGATGAAATGATTGTGGTATCCTCCATAATAGACAAACTTCCTCCATCTTGGAAAGACTTTAAAAGAAGTCTAAAACATAAGAAAGAGGAAATATCTCTTGAGGCTTTGGCAAATCATTTTCGTATTGAAGAAGAGTATCGAAAACAAGATCAGAACCTAAATTCTGAAAATGCCAAAGTACATGCTACGGAGGAAGTACAGACTACTAAACCATTCAAGAGAAAGTTCAATCAGACTAATAGAGCACCTAAGTTCAAAAAGAAACAAAAGGGCTCATGCTATCATTGTGGAAAGCCGGGACATTTCAAGAATGAATGTCGATTTTTAAAGAAGAAATCATCTTCTAAGGCTGATAATAACGAAAAGTTCGTTGCAATGATATTTGAAATTAATATGGCACAAGATGATAATACATGGTGGATTGATACCGGAGCAACCAAACATGTGTGTAAAGACAAAAGCATGTTCACAAAGTTCACACAATGTGAAAATGACAATGTCTTGTACATGGGAAATTCTTCCACCGCAACAATTAAAGGCAAAGGGTCTGTTGAACTACAATTCACTTCTGGAAAGGTTTTAACCTTAAATGATGTATATTATGTACCAGAAGTTAGGAAAAATTTAGTGTCTGGAAGTCTGTTGAATAAGTTTGGTTTCAAACTTGTTTTTGAGGCAGATAAGTTTATTTTGTCTAAGGGAGGAATTTTTGTGGGAAAAGGGTATATGTATGAAAGCATGTTCAAACTTAATATTATTAATAAGAATAAAAATATTATTTCTGCTTATATGGTTGAATCATTTTGTTTGTGGCATTATAGATTAGGTCATTTGAATTATAGAAAATTGAATGACATGTATAAATTAGATTTAATTCCCGTTTTTAATAATAATATTGAAAAATGCAATACCTGTATGTTGACTAAAATTACAAGAAATCCTTTCCCTAAGGTTAAAAGGAAAACAAAATTGCTTGATTTGATACATAGTGATTTATGTGACTTGCATAATACTCCTACATTAGGTGGAAAGAAATATTTTATTACTTTTATTGATGATTGTTCTAGATATTGTTATGTATATTTATGGCATTCAAAAGATGAAGCGCTTGATAAATTTAAAGTTTATAAATCTGAAGTTGAACTTCAGTGTGAATCATTTATCAAGTGCTTAAGATCGGATAGAGGTGGAGAATATTATAATCCAAGTTATTTTGAACTCACTGGAATTGTCCATCAAGTTTCAGCCCCTTACACACCACAACAAAATGGTGTAGCTGAAAGGAAAAATAGAGTCTTGATTGAAATGGTAAATTCAATGTTATCATATTCAGGTCTTGGACAGGGTTTTTGGGGAGAAGCTGTTCTAACAGCTTGTCATATATTGAATAGAGTTCCTAAGGAAACTAAAATAACCCCCTATGAACAATGGAAGAAAAGGAAACCAAACCTTAATTATTTAAAGGTTTGGGGTTGTAGAGCTATTGTAAAAGTTCCAACACCTAAACGTAAAAAGTTAGGTGAAAGAGGAATTGAATGCATATTTATAGGTTATGCACATAATAGCAAGGCATATAGGTTCATAGTAATTGAACCAAATGATTCAATTTCAATTAATACGGTTATTGAATCAAGAGATGCTATTTTTGATGAAAATAGATTTAATTCTATATCAAGACAATTACAACCACAACAATTGATTCATTCTTCAAATGAGAATGAGATTCCATTGAAACAAATTGATAATAATGATGAATCTTGTCAAGAATTAAGAAGAAGTAAGAGGATTAAAAAGGTCAAAGATTTTGGACCAGATTTCATTATGTTTCTTGTAGAAGGAAAAGGTGAAAGTATATGCAATAAGATACCTTATTGTTATAATACTGAATCTGATCCTATTACATTTGAAGAAGCAGTGAAATCTCAAGACTCTGCTTTTTGGAAAGAAGCAATAAATGATGAAATGGATTCAATAATGGGAAATCAAACTTGGATCTTAGTTAATCTTCCACCAGGTTCCAAACCAATAGGTTGTAAATGGATCTTCAAAAAGAAAATGAAGGTCGATGGAACCATTGATAAATTTAAAGCAAGGTTGGTAGCAAAAGGTTTTACGCAAAGACAAGGTATTGATTACTTTGATACCTATGCTCCAGTAGCAAGAATTGCTACAATTAGACTATTAATATCACTTACCTTTATATATAATTTGGTTGTTCACCAAATGGATGTTAAAACTGTATTTTTAAATGGTGAATTGGAAGAGGAAGTGTACATGGAGCAACCGGAAGGATTTGTTGTTCCAGGACAAGAGCATAAGGTATGTAAGCTTGTTAAATCTTTATATGGGCTTAAACAAGCACCAAAACAATGGCACCAAAAGTTTGACAAGGTTGTTTTAGCTAATGGCTATAAAAAAATGAATCCGATAAGTGCATATATAGTAAATTTGATAATGGAAAGGGTGTTATAATTTGCTTATATGTAGATGACATGCTCATTTTTGGCACGGATTTGGAACAAATAGAAAACACAAAGAAATTCTTGTCAAACAACTTTGCTATGAAGGATATGGGTGCAGCAGATGTTATTCTTGGGATTAAAATAACCCGAGATGAAAGCACTATAGCTTTATCACAATCACATTACATTGAAAATGTGCTTAAAAAGTTTGATCTTTTCAACTGTATACCAGCATCTACACCCATGGATCCTCAATTAAAATTAGTATCTAATGTTGGTAGGAAATTTGATCAATTGAAATATGCAAGTCTAATTGGTTGTCTTATGTACATAATGACTTGTACAAGACCAGATATTGCATATGCTATTGGAAAATTGAGTAGATACACAAATAATCCAAGTAGTTTGCATTGTCAAGCTTTAAATAGAGTACTTAGGTACTTAAAGAAAACTATTAACTATGGATTGTGTTATAATGGATATCCTCCAATTTTAGAAGGGTATTCAGATGCTAGTTGGATTACAAGTTTGGAAGATCATGCATCTACTAGTGGGTGGATCTTCATTCTTGGTGGAGGAGTCATTTCTTGGGGTTCCAAGAAACAAACATGTATTACTGATTCCATCATGGCAGCAGAATTTATTGCATTAGCCGCTGCATCTAAAGAAGCAGAATGGTTAAGAAATTTGTTTTATGATGTACCTTTATGGCTTAAGCCAATTTCACCTATTTCTATCCGTTGTGATAGTGAGGCTACTCTAGCAAAGGCATATAGCCAAGTATATAATGGAAAGTCTAGACACATTGGATTAAGACATAGTTATGTCCGACAATTAATCTCTGATGGAGTGATCACTATTAATTATGTGAGGTCAAGTGAAAATTTGGCAGATCCTTTGACAAAAAGTCTTGCTAGAGATGCAGTAAAAAGGACCTCAAAAGGGATGGGACTCAAGCCTATTAATTAGAGTCACCTATGATGGAAACTCGACTCAACGCTTGGTATAACGTCAAGTCTTGAGTTCAATGAGACAAAGTACATCATTAGTATGTGACTGTTAGCACTATAAATAAATCCATCCTAAGATTAAAGTGCTAGGTACCTGTAATGATAAGGGAAGGATGAGTAATGTACTCTTAATGGACCCATAACATAAATATGTTAGAGTGTTATAATTACGGGAACACTTTTGATGGGATCTACCTATGTGAGTGGAAGTGTGGCCGCTTCTAGGAGCTTAAGGGCTTGGCTCTGACAGACTCATGAAAAGAGGACATAGACACATGGCTATAATAGTGTCCCTAGATACTATGCATTGACTGATGTTGAAATCATTGTGTGAGATATGTTCAGTTAATCAAATGGAATAGTTGGTTCAAAGCTTAGTCTACCATACAATTTCGATTAACTTTAACATGTTTTCACTAAGTGAAGGTTCAATCGTAAGACACCTTTATTTATGCAAATTGATTTCCAAGAATATCAAAATCTAAATATTTTGAAAATGGGGGGAGATTGTTGGAATATTTTCAAATATTTATAGTATCCCAATAACTATAAATGAATGGGTGTAATTAATCAAAAGATAAAACTTTTGGTCATTGGTCAAAAGTTATATCATTTGATTTTTAAAAAAAAAAAGAATTATAACTATTCAAAAAATATTATTTGAATAGTTACAAAATTAAATGAATAATTATTATTATTTATTTATTCATAAAGACACCTATTGAAAGATGTCTCTATGAAGAGACATGAAAATTCCTATAAATAGGAATGGGATTTCATTTGGAAATCATATCAACAAATTCTAATATTATTTCTTCTCTTCCTTCATTTTCTAATATTATTAGATGATTCTATAAAGTATTGCTGCAGAAATCCTTTGTAGAAATTGAGTTTTTGTTATACATTACTCAGTGCATAGTGGACTATTCTCGTCAGTGCAAAACGCAAATAGTCATTGGCTTCATTGTATCCTCGAGGTTAATTTGCTTGGAACTCGTTTGCACACTGAAGATAAGTGGGGGCGAATATTACCTTAAAGATAGTGGCTTGATACACGCCTTGGAGCCTGTCCTATTTCTTCTTTTTCTTTTCGAGTTCCGATCGTGTGTTCGAGTTTTTTCCTTACCGGAGTTTTGTATTAACAAGTTAGTGATCAAAATGTAACTTTTCATAGTTCAATGGAAAAAGAGAAAATTTAACCAAAATTTAGTGATTATATTTGTACTTTACCCTTAATTTTAACTAGTATACAGGGATAGAAAAATCCAAACTGTTTGACATATTCTAAATTGATGTGTTCTAAAAGGAGCAATTTTTTTTTTTGAAAAGTGGATTGTAATATCTCTTACTCGTCTTCGTCGCAAAAATTGGATTACGAAATGCTATAGTAATAAACACGACAGGAATATGTGAATTTAATTAAAAAAATTCAATAAAATATTCATCATATCTCAATCATTCAAACAAACATGCTTTGCATACAATTTCGAGCTTATGAAAGCTTTAAAATCAACTTGAAATCAATCAATGACTAAATTGAACATTTTAGAGAAGAACGGAAAAAAGGGTAAAATAGGGGTCACACAACCGTGTAACAGGCTGAGACCGTGTGGCCTTGACTCACATGGCCGTGTATCCAAGTCGTGTAATTCTCTAAGGCCGTGTGGGTCAAAGTGTAAAATTCAACAAATGTCACACGACCATGTGGCTAGACTGTGTAACTAACTGTGATCATGTTAACCAAAACCTCATAATTCAAAACAGAACACGCTATCATGTCACTTTCCCGTATGTGACACACGGCCGTGTGTGAGCCCGTGTATGCCTTTAAATACCTTAATACGCAAGCTACCAAATCAAAATTCTATCTAGGTCATTAATATACATTTAACTATCATTTAAGTCTAACCAAAATGCATCAAAAACATGCCAAAACAATTCATTTTCCTATTTCTAACCAATTTGCCCAAGGCACCATCACACACAAGAAACAAATCCAAAGTATCTCATATTTCATTTCAAAAATAGATAATCTTGTACACAACTACATACCAACTTTCAATCATCTAACATTGGATAAAAATACCAAATCTATGACCTATAAGATAAATAACCACACACACAATTGACCATTTTACCAACACATCGCATTCAAAGGTTACCATTCAAACCATAAGTCAGCATATTAACTAGCTAACTACTTATATACAATTATACATTATCATATAACACTTAACTTCAACAAAACATATATTTACAATTCAACTCCTATTATATGTCACCTAATCAAATTGAACGTTTAAAAATATCCCAAAATGGAGTCTGAATAGTATGATCTTCAATGTGATCCAACCATCGAGTTCCGCAAAATGTTAATTATAGCAAACAAAAAACGAAACAAAGTAAACTTTAAATAAACTTAGTAAATTCATAAATTTAAACATATAACTTGCCTTACTTTTCACGTTTATAAATTAATACAATAACTAAAGAGTCTTTCTTGTTACCACAATTTACATAATCAGGTGAGTCATCGAATATATAATGAATAAACATTTCATTCAGCAACATTCAATCTCAATCAAAACTACATCATTCCCCCATTGAACATAAACACTTTTATATTTTAACTAATTTAGCTATATCCCTGTCACCACATATCAAGGTAATCATTTTTTGTACCTATAAACTATTAACTATCCATTTGTTTCGATGTCAATTCTAATTAACTGTTGAACATATACACATCATTTGTTATGTTTAATCATATAACATTTCAATAACCATGTAAACATATCCATTTTTCATGCCTTATAAGCATATCCTTTTCCATATATCTCATGGAAACAACCAATGCATTTTCTTTTAAACAATTAGCCCAATGAACTGAAATATAAGATATAGATACACGGGTAACTACACCACACCAAGACACCTGAGTGTAAAGCCCGTAGGCATAAATATCATATCATGTAATGTATCATCCCTCCATCACACTAAGTAGCTCAATAGAGCAATAACTACCCCACACCAAGGTCTCCATAGATACAGAACTCGGTAATCCACAATAAATGCGGGATTACGGCATAAACAATTATATCTCCATCAAAACTTTTACTCCACAACATCTTTTACACATATCTCGTATATACTAGCAAGTGATCAACCCTATTGGCATGCCAATTATATCTTATCCTACATTCATCCGAGCTCTAATAACACATTAGTATCATTTATTACAATTCGTTCTATTCCTCATACTTTGAAATGTTCCAATCACAATTCAAAATATAATCACATATTATCAATTTAGTTCACTTGATGTCCAAAAATTATATATATGCCTTTTAACAATATAACATTACCATATATATATATATATATATATCATACACATATATACTAAATTTTACATTCAACCAATACTATGCACCTCTGTATTTATAAAAATTCTCATATTTTCCAATATAGTCCTTTTCTCACTTTTTTGTACCAATTTTACCATTTTCTAATACATTTAAACATTATGAAATATACGCTACAAATATAAACATTATAAATATATACAGAACTATACCGTGTGAACTTATTAGGGCAAACAGCAAAAGCAGGAGTATCAGGGACTAATCTGTAATTTTCCTTTTTCTTCAATTATCTACCATTTTTTATCTATACAGTAATTTATTTCCAATTATCAATTCCAAACACTTTAAATCATCTCATTTAATTTATATGACATTTTTTATTCATTTTTCATAATTTCTCTAAAATTTTATTTTTATTCAATTTAATCCCTAAAATCGAAACACATGTAACTTCCATATTCAAACTCCAAATTTTAAAATGATTTGTATTACATGCTTCTAAAGCTGCCCATTATAAAAAAAATTACAGAAATTTCAACTCGATTTTCACAGTTTTACATTTTAATCCCTATGAACAAAACTAGCTTTTAATCTTTACAAATTAATCCATTTATCAAGCTTCTAAACTATTATTTCAACACCAAAATCTTCACAATTCAAAAATTATAAAAAATATAAAAATTTATAATATTAATTTATATGGCTGAGTAAAAGATAATGCCAGTGTTAGAAGATGATGTTTATGTTGGGAATTCTTGGCATCTCTGTGACTATTGTTTTTTATTCAAGAAATTTACTCTACATACACATACAAAAACTATAGCCAGGGCAATGATGCGATTCCCAGCTAAAAGTTTAGACTCTCGACTTGAAACCGCAGTAATACCACGACATATATAGTCCAAGTGCACCTGAAAAGCAAGCAAAGAAGGGGTAAACATAAATCACAAATTAAGACACCTCTACTGGACCCTTCCCTTCCACAATATTATCGTACTTCAATCCCTCAACTCAATGCATGGTGTTTGTTATGCAGCACAAAAAAACACTATCAAACTTGTTTCGTGCACAAAAGGATTCCAAAAGTGATCATTTTATATTTTTCCAGTTTATGTTTGCTCTAAATTTTTTGGACAAATGAGACATAAATGTATTCCTTTGCTTGTATCAAGATGGTCCGTCATTAATTCAAAAACTGAGGGATACCTCAGTGCAATACTTTTAAGGCAGTGTTAAGCTTCGTATTCTTGTTTTGCCATGAAATGCATTTACCATGTTATGGGGTTCCGTAGTCTCATAAATTCTTTACTAGCTACCGTTGAATTCATTGGCAGCAGTGTACTTAAAGTTTGACAGTGCAGAAACAAAGGGTTCCAATGATTCCTTAGGCCAACCCCAAGCTTGTCTTGACTTAAAGGCATAGGGCGGAGAAAACCAAATATATATATTATATATATCAGCAAATATTAAGGTCGCCATCAGGCAAACAATGTTGGAAAATTCCTTGTTCTTCCTAATGAGCCATCTTATAAAGGAGCCCGGCCATAGGGAAATCAGAAGATCCACTGGTTGTGATCTTAATTTCGCCGATCATATGGATGATCCATGTATATAAGTTTTCAAATACCATATCCAAGTGGTACTGTTGACTTGAACAATGGAACGGCTCATACCGTTAGGACTCGTCATTTCTCTCTTTCTTTTCTTCCCTATTGCCACATCCTTGCCTGCGTCAGGAAGGCCTAGGACCTACATCATCAACATGGACAAATCGGCAATGCCTGCTGCCTTTTCGAGCCATCATGATTGGTACATGTCAACCCTTTCATCCCTGTTATCACCAGACGGCTTTTCCCCGTTGCATCTCTACACTTACAACCATGTAATAGATGGGTTTAGCGCTGTGTTATCCCAATCCCACCTTAACCAACTTCACGAATTACCTGGTCATCTTGCTACATATCCTGAAACAATTGGGCACCTCCATACCACACGTGCTCCTACCTTTCTTGGGTTGAAGAAACACTCTAGGCTATGGCCTGCGGATGGATTTGGTGAGGACATGATCATTGGAGTCCTTGACTCTGGCATCTGGCCTGAAAGCGAGAGCTTTAACGATGAAGGTTTGCCGCCGGTGCCAAAGAGATGGCGTGGTGCATGTGAAACTGGTACTGAATTCAATGCATCTTACTGCAACAGGAAGCTGATTGGGGCGCGATCCTTCAGCAAAGGCATGCAGCAGGAAAAACAGAATATATCAAAAACAAATGACTATGATTCACCGAGGGACTTTCTAGGTCATGGTAGCCACACATCGTCCATAGCAGCGGGCAGCAGTGCGGTTGGTGCTGAATATTTTGGATATGCCAAAGGAAAAGCTATAGGAATGGCACCAAAGGCTAGGATTGCCATGTACAAAGTTCTGTTCTTTGATGAAAGTTATGATGTTGCAGCAACAAATGTACTGGCTGGCTTGGATCAAGCTATAGAGGATGGTGTGGATGTCCTGTCTCTGTCTTTGGGGTTCTTTGAGACTCCCTTTGATGAAAACCCTATTGCAATTGGAGCATTCGCAGCTTTGAAGAAAGGGATATTTGTTTCATGCTCTGCCGGCAATAATGGCCCTCATGCATATACCATTCTCAATGGGGCTCCCTAGATCACTACCGTCGGTGCTGGAACCATCGATCGGGAATTTGCAGCTCATGTCACGCTTGGTGATGGAGAGTTAACCGTAACAGGAAAATCTGTATATCCTGAAAACTTGTTTGTCTCAGATGTTCCTATATACTTTGGACACAGAAACCGAACCAAAGAACTCTGTGAAATATACTCTCTGGACCCCGAAGAAGTTGCAGGAAAATACATATTCTGTGATTTCGACTCCAGCGGCCAAACTAATGCCTACGTACAAATAGATGAAATGGATACAGCTGGAGCTGCTGGAGCTATCTTTAGCTCGTCCGAGGGGCCGTTTTTTCGACCCACGAATTTCTTCAAGCCCTTTGTGTTGGTAAACCCGAAATATGGGGATTTGGTAAAACATTATATAATCAATTCCAAGAATGCAACAGTGAGTATCAGGTTTCAAACAACCCTCTTGGATACTAAGCCAGCTCCTCAAGTGGCTTACTTTTCATTTCGAGGACCTGATAGAAAATCACCATGGATACTGAAACCCGATATTTTGGCTCCTGGAGTCGACATTTTGGCAGCTTGGGTCCCCAACAGAGGCTTTGCACCGATTGATGACGATGATTATTTGCTAACAGATTACGCTCTCGAATCTGGAACATCCATGTCATGCCCGCATGCGGCTGGCATAGCCACACTGCTTAAAGCTGCCCACCGTGACTGGAGTTCAGCAGCCATCCGATCAGCAATGATGACAACAGTTGAAGTTTTCGACAATGCAAATGGCCGTATCATTGACATGACCACAGGAGTTGCTGGGACACCTCTTGATTTCGGAGCAGGGCACATAAATCCTAACAAAGCCATGGACCTTGGCCTTGTCTACGATATCGAGATTCAAGACTACATCAACTACCTTTGTGGGTTAAACTACACTAGCAAACAGATCCGAACCATCACGGGAATGCGTCAGTTTAACTGTGATAGTGCTACCCTGGATCTTAATTATCCATCATTCATCATTCTCTTGAACAGCACTAACACAACCGGCACCACCTTCCAAAGGGAACTCACAAATGTAGCAGAAGGTAGCTCGGTTTATCGAACGGTAGTGAGGGCTCCTTCAGGCATGAAAGCTGTAGTGCAACCTGCAACAATTACCTTTGCAAGAAAATACAGTAAAGCCAAATTCCAACTCACAGTAGAGATTGATGTGGGAGTTGGAAGTATCCCTGAAAGCGATTACTTTGGGAATTATGGGTTCCTGAGCTGGTACGAGGTCAATGGGAAACATCAAGTTACAAGTCCAATCGTTTCAGCATTCGTACCTTGAAGCCGGAAGGCCTGTATATTCCGTCTATTTTTATGTTTTCAAGAAGAGAAATAAAGGTGCAAAATATAGAGCAAAGGATTTATAGCTCAATATATCAATTTACAACAGATGTTCCACATTAGTGGTTGATCAGTTACAATGACATGGCATAAGAATTACATGGAAATGTTGAGCATGGACTGCAATGCAACAGAAGGCCATGAGGCAGACCAGCAGCTGCAGCAGACCAGCATTCAAGCAGGACCAGAAGTAGCTTAATTATTTTGTTTACTTTTTGTTCATTTTGTAATGCCATCCAAGCTAAATATAACTAGACTTTTAGAGTTGTTAAGATTTGAATTGATGGATGTAATGGCTAAAAATTGTTCAGCTTTCTTTTGTATTACTTTAGTTGGCAACTTGCCAAAATAGGTGGGAGCAGTTACAAGTTTAGGTAACTGACATTCTAATTTTGTAACTCTTATATTTTCAAATGAAATGAAAAGTAATAGCATTCCATTCAGTTACATATTTTGCTTTTGAGTTTTCTGTTCTGTTTCTGCTTGCTGTTCGAGAGCTTATGCTCTTGGTGTTTTCATTTGTTTGATTTGCTGCTGCCATTGTTCCAACAAATGGTAATCAGAGTCTCCTATCTTTGAGGACCTCTGTTGTTTATGTTTTAGTTTTTTCAAAGTCAGTTTTTTGTGTTTTCAAAGTCAGTTTTGGCAGCATGAGTTTTGCTCCTCCTCCACCACCAGTTTTTGCTGGAGACAACTACCACATTTGGGTTGTCAAAATGAAGACATATCTTCAAGCACTTGACCTCTGGAGTGCAGTTGAGAGTGATGTCGAGCCAGCACCATTAAGAGCAAATCCTACCATTGCTCAGATCAGGTAACATGGTGAGGAACGAGCCAAGAAACACAAAGCTATGACCTGTTTGCAGAATGGAATATCAGATGTTATTTTCACTCGTATCATGGCCTGTGACTCTCCCAAGCAAGCATGGGACAGGCTGAAAGAGGAATTTATGGGATCAGACAAGACCAGGCAGCAACAAGTCATCAACCTTAGAAGGGAGTTTGAAAATTTGAAGATGAAGGAGTCAGAAACTATCAAGCAATATTCTGATAGGATTATGGCTACTGTCAATAATATTAGACTCATTGGAGAAGATTTCAGTGATAGCAGGGTTGTTGAGAAGGTTATTACCATATTACCTGAAAGGTTTGAGTCAAAAATCTCCTCATTGGAGGACTCGAGAGATCTCACAACCATTTCTTTGTCTGAGTTGGTTAACTCACTCTATGCACTTGAACAGAGAAGAGCAAGTAGGCAGGAGGAGAGTCTTGAAGGTGCTTTTCAAGCAAAGGTCAGAGAAGGCTCCAGCTCAAGCCAGAAAGCTAAGAAGCCTTGGTTTGAAAAGAGGGAAAGATCAAAGAAAGATGCCGGTAGAAGGAGGTTTCCACTATGCATTCACTGCAAGAAGACTAATCACCTGGAAAAATTTTGTTGGACCAGACCAGATATACAGTGCAAAAGCTGTAAGAAGTATGGTCATCATGAGAAAATCTGTAGAAGTCATGAGAAGGCACAAGCACAACCAGTACAAGCCAAGTCTGCCGAGGATGTCTAAGCTCAGGAGGAGCATGTATTTATAGCTTCATGTTTTGTAGCTAAAAGCAAGAGCAGTTGGCTTGTGGATAGTGGCTGCTCACACCACATGGCTGCAGATGAGAGCCTTTTCAAGAACCTTGACAGGAGCTATGTCTCGAAGGTCAGGATAGGCAATGGCAACTTGATTGAAGCAAAAGGTAGAGGTGATGTGGTCATTCACACTGGTTCAGGTAACAAAATCATTTCTGATGTGCTCTATGTGCCAAAAATAGACCAAAATTTACTCAGTGTAGGCCAACTAGTCAAGAAAGGCTTTTCACTAGTTTTCAAGAATGATTCTTGTGTTATAAGTGATGCTCATGGTAGGGAGATTGTCTCAGCACCTATGGGAGACAAATGTTTTATGCTGGAAGTGAGTCAGCTTGAAAAAAGTGCATATACAAGCTCAGTTGACAATACTGATCTTTGGCACAAGAGGTTTGGCCATGTTAACCTCAAATCACTTGATTTGCTGCACAAAATGAACATGACAGAGGACATGGTGAAGGTTAGTGCAAGTGAAGGTGTTTGTGAGGTATGTCAGCTTGGCAAACAAGCCAGGTTGCCCTTTTCAGCTAACCAAGCATGGAGGGCTCGAGAAAGACTTGAGTTGGTGCACTCAGATGTCTGTGGACCAATGAAGACCCCTTCACTGAATGGCAGTAAGTATTTTATACTGTTTATTGATGATCTGACCAGATTTTGCTGGGTTTATTTCATGAAACAGAAGTCAGAAGTGTTTGAAGTTTTTGGAAAGTTCAAGGCATTGGCAGAAAATCAAACAGGCTGCAGGATTAAGGCCTTGAGGACAGACAATGGTTCTGAATACTTGTCTGAAAGATTTTAGAAGCTATGTGAGCAGGCTGGGATTCATCATCAGTTAACCACAGTGTACACTCCTCAGCAAAATGGAGTGTGTGAGAGGAAGAACAGAACAGTGATGAACATGACCAGGTGTATGTTGTTTCAAAGCAAGCTTCCAAGCATTTTTTGGGCTAAAGGTGTCAACACCTCAGTGTACCTGCTCAATAGGCTGCCAACACATGCTGTGAATGATAAAACTCCTTTTGAAGCATGGTATGATCTTAAACCAACTGTTTCCCATTTAAAAGTGTTTGGTTGCAAGTGTTTTGTACTTGTCCCTGCAGAAAGAAGAACCAAGCTCGAGAAGAGGTCAGTTCCTGGTATATTTGTTGGCTACAGTAGTTGCAAGAAGGGCTACAGAGTATTTGATCCTTCAACCAAGAAGATTTTGGTAAGCAGGGATGTCAAATTCGATGAAGGAAGGTTTTGGAGTCTAGATGGCTCTAACACAAGTCAGTTTGAAGAAGAGCAGATTGACAGCAATCTGGAATTGGCAGAAAATAAAGTCAGTAATGCCAATGTAGATGATGCTCCTGTGAGAGGGACTAGGTCTATTGTTGATATCTACCAAAGATGCAATGTGGCCATTGTTGAGCCTTCAAGCTATGAAGAAGCTGCAATAAGCAAGAGCTGGAAGAAGGCTATGGAGGCTGAAATCGACATGATCCATAAGAATGACACTTGGGATCTGGTAGACAGACCTGATCAGAAGAAGGTCATAGGTGTCAAGTGGGTTTTCAGGACCAAATTCAATGCAGATGGCTCTCTGAACAAGCACAAGGCAAGGCTTGTGGTGAAAGGGTACAATCAACAGTTCGGCATTGATTTTGAGGAGACATTTGCTCCAGTGGCAAGGCTGGATACCATAAAGCTTCTATTTGCTTTCGCTACACAGAAACAGTGGAAGGTCCATCAGCTTGATGTCAAGTCAGCTTTCCTGAATGGCTTTCTTAAAGACGAAATTTATGTTGAACAGCCTGATGGATTTAAAGTCCAAGGAAAGAAGGACAAGGTTTACAAGCTGAAGAAGGCACTCTATGGACTAAAACAGGCTCCTCGAGCCTGGTATGACAGGATAGATTCTTACCTGTTTAGGCTCAATTTCGAGAAAAGTTTGAGTGAGCCAACTTTGTTTATAAAGAAGTCTAAAGATGAGATTTTGCTGATTGTCTCAATATATGTGGATGATTTATTAGTGACTGGAAGCAGGGTCGACTTGATTCAGGAGTTCAAGAAGAATATGCAAGACATGTTTGACATGACAGACTTGGGAATCATGACTTACTTCCTTGGTATGGAAGTAGACCAGTCTGATCAAGGCATTTTTATCAGCCAGCATGCATTTGCCTTAAAAATTCTCACTAAGTTTCATATGGAAAATTGCAAGCCAGTGAGTACACCTCTAGTCATGGGACAGAAGTTGAGCAGCTATGGAGATGAAGAAAAGGTGGATGAAAGAGAGTATAGAAGTCTAATTGGATGTTTGCTATACTTGACAGCAACTAGACCTGACCTTATGCATTCGGTCAGTTTGCTATCTCGTTTTATGCATAGCTGCAACACATCACATTTAAAGGCTGCAAAGAGAATCCTCAGGTATGTGAAAGGATCCTTGAAGTTTGGAGTGATGTTCAAGACAGGAGGTCAGCTGAAGTTATCTGGCTACTCAGACGGTGACTGGGGAGGTTCGATTGATGATATGAGGAGTACTTCAGGCTACCTCTTTTCTCTTGGTTCAGGAGCTTTCTGTTGGAGCTCTAGAAAGCAACAAACAGTTGCTCAATCAACTGCTGAGGCAGAGTACATAGCAGCAGCTGGAGCAGTAAGCCAAGCTATTTGGCTTAGAAAATTGTTGTGTGATTTGAATGAGGAACAATTTGAGCCTACTGAGATTATGGTTGATAATCAATCAGCAATAGCTATCTCCAAGAATGCTGTTTTTCATGGCAAAACAAAGCATTTTAAGCTCAAATTTTATTTTGTTTGAGAGGCAGTACAATCAAAGGATGTGAATCTTGCATATTGTAGTTCACAAGATCAATTGGCTGACATTTTAACAAAGCCTCTTGGTACTATGTGGTTTGAATTTCTTAGAGACTTGGTTGGTGTTTGTTGCCTACAGTCCAAGGAGGAGTGTTGAGCATGGACTGCAATGCAACAGAAGGCCATGATGCAGACCAGCAGCTGCAGCAGACCAGCATTCAAGCAGGACCAGAAGTAGCTTAATTATTTTGTTTACTTTTTGTTCATTTTGTAATGCCATCCAAGCTAAATATAACTAGACTTTTAGAGTTGTTAAGATTTGAATTGATGGATGTAATGGTTAAAAATTGTTCAGCTTTCTTTTGTATTACTTTAGTTGGCAACTTGCCAAAATAGGTGGGAGCAGTTACAAGTTTAGGTAACTGACATTCTAATTTTGTAACTCTTATATTTTCAAATGAAATGAAAAGTAATAGCATTCCATTCAGTTACATATTTTGCTTTTGAGTTTTCTGTTCTGTTTCTGCTTGCTGTTCGAGAGCTTATGCTCTTGGTGTTTTCATTTGTTTGATTTGCTGCTGCCATTGTTCCAACAGGAAACTTTAAACTCCAACTCCATGCATGATACAAAACAAAACCGGCCTGTCCTATCCATCGGACATGAAACCTTGGCCGAAAAATTTTGACAAAGAAAAGAGAGATCAGAGACCAAGCATAGGTAAAGCATAGCTCAACTCTCTCATCTATTCAAATTTGAAAAGAAAAAGGGGGGGATTACAAGAAAGAACATGTGGAACATCTAAGCCAGTCCCAAACAAATTTACTAGCACATGGCTCCGCGTAGATGAACACACCCACCCCAGCAGGACTAACAAGAATGACTGTATAGCCACGTTGACCAAGTATGTGAAGAGCCGGAGCGAAATCAGCATGATAGATGAAGGTGGAGGGCTATCAAGGGCAAATAACAACATTTCAACCAAGATAGCCTTATTAGTTGCATCCTTCCTTCCATGAGTCGCAACTTGGTCCAAAATAAAATTTAGAAACCAACTAAATACAAATGAATAAATTCAGTAATTTTTTTTTATTTGGCCAACAAACAAAGCTTGTAGTCAATGATTTGGCCCCAAGAAGAATTGTCGTCATTGATAATTCACTTCTAAGCAAGTAAAAAAGAGTTTATTCGTCAAGATTAATGTTTTATTGAAAATTTGATCAGTTATAAGAAAAACACGCTTATTTTAAAAAAATTTATTAATAAAAGAAATTTCAAAATTATATATGAACTTTAGTTTAATGTGTAATTTATTCATGAACTTTGATTTATACAATTTTATACATTACATTAATTTAATTCAGTTTTTGCAAATTACTAATACAATTATCGATATAACATATTTAAGTTTATATATTGCAATAAAAATAATTATATATATTGAATATAAAAATAAATTGATATATATATTTTTTATAATAGAAGAGGAATTACATAAATTAAACAATCATAGTTCTTAGAGACATAACACCAATAGCATCAGCACCAAGTTGATCAAGAAACGCCACTGGAGGAGAATAATAGAAAACACTTTGTAATGTTTGCTTCCAAGCCATCGATGCTAGTCATCAGCAAGTTTATTACCCTCCCTATAAACATGTTGGATAACCACCTCCCATTCATTTTTCAAATAGTCTCAAGCTTGCCGAATTAAGTTAAACTCCCCATATTTAGCATCACTTGTCAATCTGTTAACAACATCAATTCTATCTACTTTGAGAATCAATCGTCTCTGTCAATTCCTCCAAGCAAGCCTGAGTCCTTCAACCACACCCCACACCTCCGCTTCCCATATATTTATTTTTTAAATATGTGTAATTAAATCAAAATTAAAGTTTAATATATACACTTGAACCTCAAGCAAAATTTATATGTAGTTTTGAGATTTACCCTAATAAAAACTGCATTTTTTTTTGTTCAAATAAGAACTGTACACTTGGTGAAGGAAAATGTTTGGGAGTAATGGATAGACTTTGGTCAAAATTTGCTATTAGATCCTGTTTTTTTTGTATAAATTGTGAATTTAGTATTTACTAATACAATTATCGATATAGCATATTTTAGCTTGAATCCCAATTAAGACCCAATTAAAGGTTGACACAAACTCAATAACCCTTAACATATACATATGAGAGCATGAGACACAAGGGGTATTTATAGAACAGTATAAAGTTTCAAGGTTCCAGTTTCAATTGAAAATGATGAAAGACAACCCTGAACCAAAAAGGATCGTTCCAACCATTTCCAAGCTATGGTGTTAACAGCAAACCCCCAAGATACAAACTTCAGGATGTACAATTTATGCATCGATAATCCAGTTAACAACATATATATGGGCAAGAAGAAAAAGCTGAAACCTTTCCTCGATGTCATTGTTTATGATTTCAGAACCCTCTCTATGGCAGCTATATAGAAGTCCTTCGGCATGGTGCCAACAACAGATTCCCGCTTCTCTCCATTTTTGAACAGCAACACCACCGGTACTGCCTTTATTTCATAATCCTCTGCAATTGGAAAGTCATCGTCAGTATTCAGAATGAAGCAGCTGAGTCTCCCGGCATACTCTCCTGCGATCTCATCAATAATCCGGTGGACCATTCTACAGGGGCCACACCAGCTTGCATAAAATTCTACAAGAACAGGGGAATCACTGTTCAACACTGATTTCTCCCATGTGTCTTTAGTAACAACAGCAGCTGTATATAATCGATGGAACAAGGTCACTTTAGCATTCAAATCTTCTGTACTATCAGCAGAACTCAACAAAAAAGAAACTAGAAGCAATGAACTGAATATAAACAAGCAAGCTATAAAACCCACTGTGGTCTTGATACTGAAGCAGCATTAGATCATTACCTTTGGAAAACAAAGAGATATCTTGTTCAATAGTTCCTTTCAGCTTCTAAAAGTTTAGAAAATAAATTAATATAATATCTCAACTAATTCAACCACTATGATATATGACAAAACATTGATCACCCCTAATATCTGATTATAAGGTTATAAGGAGAACTGACCATCTCACCTTTTCCAAAATTCTCTCTTCTATGTAGTGTATTATTTCAAACTTAAAAACATAGCAGGATGTTGGACATCGCAATGATAATTTTTTTAACTGGTAGATCGTATCCATTTCAGCAAAGGAATCACCTTTGGAAACTTCAAAGAGCTCGCATATAGTTTATCTTCACAGCATGTGAAAAAATTACCCTCGGATCTAATCTACCAGGATACAGAACAACAAATCTTCACGGAATTGGTTCGGACTTTGGATCTACACATATCTGGATTGCATACAATCAGTATATTTGTAGATCCAGTATCAGATTAATCCAGCCAAAGTCAAAAAGAGACAAAAAATTCCAAATACCCACCCTACTAATTGCTATGAAATTAATCCGAAAATTCCCTCATATTATGGAGCTATTTTTTACTCTTTCTTTTTCCGCCGTGAATGTCTTGTTCATGGAGCTGTTCAGGGAAGGAAATTAATGATCGAGCTTTTTTGTGAAAAGCTTTAGGAAAGTATCAGTGAAAGACCTTTGTTTGCTGTTTTAAATTCCGCCAACTTTACACATCTTTAATTAGCATCTTATTTCCAATAAAAAAAACACCAAACATAGGGAAAAGTGAGTGATCTACGATGCTCAGAGTTGTAAATCAAGGCTTCATTGAAGGTTGAAATCCAACATTTTAACACTTGATTGAAATCACCAAATCTTCTAAGTCAAACAATTTCCTAGATTTGTGGCTAGCGATTACAACTGGGATCAAGTGAATATTTGAACAAAGACACACTCTGGTTGCATTAAGCTAGATTTGTAACATTTTGCCTCTAGTGTTTTCTTTCTTCAAGTTTCTGGGCAACCAATCAATCAAACATCACGGGATACGCCACCATCCAACAAAAATGAAATAAAATATCAAGTAATATGTTAAGTGGTAGAATCAGATCAAAGAAATACCCACCAATTCAAAGAGTAGAGAGGAGAAAGAGAATACCTTTGGGTGCACGAGAAGAAAGGGCCTTGGGAGAGAGAGGAGGGGCATTACGAAGCTTGAAGGACCCATTTTTCAAAGGAAAGAAGAAGGTTGAAGAGTTGAGGTTAAAGGGGAAGTGAGAAGCAATGGGGAGGGGAGGAAGGCTGGTGGAAGCAAAATAAGACGGAATAATCGAAATAGAAGAAGCCATTACTGAAGTAAGAAAGAAAGAGGAATCTGTTTGGTTATTTACTTTTTTTTCCGTATCAGCAGGCGCTCACCATAAAACAAAGGAAATGAATTGAATTGACAACAAGAGATGCTGAGATTACTAAATAAATATCACGTTTTCTTTCTGTTCTGTTGATTTTTCGATCCCAGACAAAGGCCAAAAAAAGGGTGGGCCCCTATGAAGTCTGGTTTGTTAGGTGGCTCTGAGGATGGGCATGGGTTCCCTAATTGGATTCAACCACTCCCAATCACAACAACTCCACATGCACTCACAACATCTGTTTGATTGCCAGTAAAATATTTTCCGTAAAATAATTTTTGAAAAATATTTTACTTTTCTGTAAAATAATTTACTGAAAAATATTTTCTGATGTTTGATTGAATCTGTGTAAAATATTTTTTTGCTATTTGGTAGATTTCTTGAAAATATTTTCCGAAAAAGTTGTTTTTGTATATATTAATGTGTATTAATAAATTTTTATATTTTAAATTATTTTTACATATATTGCAATGATTTATTTATAATAATACTCAATTATTAAGCTACAATATTGATCGTTATAAATTGAAAAAAAACTAATATCAAATAAATTATTTGTAATTGTGTTAAAAAAACAAGTATTGAATAATTAAAAAAACAAGTTATTGGAAAATCGATAAACAGAAGCAATTTTCTACCGGAAATGAAGGAAGGAATGAAGGAGGCGATAGAGAGGAAAGCACGGAAAATGTCTTACGAAAATTGAAAGGGTAAGACATTTTCCCTAAAATGTAACCCATTTTCCCTTGTTTTGGAGTTCATTTTCCAAATGGAAAATGTTTTCCGCCAATCAAACGCTAGAAAAGTTGAAAATGATTTTTCGAAAAATCAATTACGTCAATCAAACAGACCCTAAATGAAACTCCTAATCCTATTATGGTTCCATTCACTACTGGAGCTGAATTCGACTACCTTAATGTTGGCATGAACCAACGGATTACTTGGTTAATCCTGGATTAAGCTTATGGAAACTGCTTGTCCTTGACCAAAAGGCCTCAAGGTGTGACTATCCGAAGATTGAGATTTTACAACGATCATAAAATAAACATGACGATGCCAGCATGTTTTCCGTGGCTAATATTTGAGTAACAAGGTGGCACATTGCAAAGAAAATCTGAACCTTGTGAGCTAATACGGGCTTACGGTACCACAAGCATCATGAATATAAACTTGACATGTTGACCTCAATCAAAGACACTGAAACCTTACAACAGGACTTTTACATTTGAAACAAGGAATTATTGATCATGACATGCATTGCATTATTATACAGATTTTTTATTGCATAGTCTTCCTGTTTTCCATATTTTATTTTCAGGTTAGAAGAGTACGGATTGACAAGTTAATGATTCCATTTACATTCGGAATACACCATATTTGGTATCTTCTAATGGGCGATTCATGGAAGCAGAGATGCAGAGCCCCACAATTTTCCTGGTATCAGCAGGATCTATAATACCATCATCCCAGAGCCTAGCTGTTGAGTAGTACGGATTCCCCTCTCTCTCATATGCCTCCATAACCTTAGCCTTGAACTTCTCTTCTTCCTCACTTGTCCACTATAGTACCAAAATGTGCAAGCACAGAGAAATAAGCATACAAATATAAGCATTTTGCGATGCAATAGAAGAAAAACAAACATTCACTCCTCAAGAAGAAACTAAAAGCTTACCTGAATTCCTTGCCTTTTCTTGTTGGCCCCTTCAATTTGAGACAGCACTCCAGCAGCCTAATTGTTTCCGGAATAGTTCAGTAATCAGCCAAAACTCCAAAAGTTCCAAGTAAACAAAACTAACAAGATAGTCAACAGATGTCTGCATAACTATTAAAATGTCTGGCTACCTAAAGCAGAATGGAGGATGGACGATTGTGGAGTTTATAATAATTTCAATCAGCACATTGATTCATGTTTTAGTAGATAAAGACAAAGAATCCCACTTATTTATAAGGCAAGTAAGCTGCAAGCATGATGAAATTTCATGACATATTCTACACAATTATAGGATGACAGAAATCCAAATTCTTAGATCAGAGAAGATTTAACTATTCTTATTATGTAAGAACGTATTGATTCACCTGTGCACCGCCCATCACAGATATTCTTGAATTTGGCCAAAGGAACAGGAAATTTGGGTTAAAAGCACGGCCACACATTGCATAATTTCCCGCACCAAAACTTCCACCAATCATTATAGTCACTTTTGGCACCTGTAAAATCATCATTCAAGAGAGATGCTGAGGTAAAAATTATAGACATTTGCGGCTGTTGATTTCTATCATGTATGTACCCCAGGTGATATATGTCAAAGTAGACGATGGAACATTTATACAACTATGGAGGTAAAAGAAAAAAAATGCAACTTATTTATGCATGGTCCAATCAGTGTATATTATAAGAATGACACAGAACCAATAAACAAAGTTGGAAGATGGTACCTACCTTTGCGCAAGAAACTGCCATCACCAATTTTGCTCCAGATTTTGCAATACCATTTGCCTCGGATCTTGAGCCAACCTAGCAAATGAAATAAATAAATAATCAGTATGGTAGTGCTAATAAATAAATAATGACATGCAGTCATTTCAAACCAAGTGCATAAATTCTACTAAATCAGTTTGATGAGCAAAACTCTGCATGATTCGTGAATGCAACAACAGAACACATTAGATAGACTTCCATCAAAAAAGTAATGAAAGAAATAGTGGGACCATGTACCATAAACCCAGTGATGTTCTGAAGAAAGACCAAAGGAATGTTACGCTGAGAACAAAGTTCGATGAAATGGGTTCCTTTAAGTGCAGATTCGTTAAATAATATCCCATTATTACCAAGGATCCCTACAGGTTGTCCGTAAATTCTAGCAAAACCTGTTACAAGTGTCTGCACCAACATCATCAAGGTTAGAAGGTTCATGCATATTATAGGAAAAAAGAACTGAAAATCCAAGATATATGCAAGTCCTCACAGTTCCATACAGTTTCTTGAACTCATCAAACTCACTTCCATCAACAATTCGAGCAATGACTGATCGAACATCAAACTGCTGCTTGTGGTCTACTGGTGCAATGGAACGGAGTTCCTTAACATCATACAATGGTTCTTTAAATTCAAGGTTTGCGGGTGGAGATGAACTCAACATCCCTTGTTTCCCAGCCAAGTGCAAGTTCTTAACAATATTCCTCCCGAGAGCAAGTCCATGCATTTCATCTAGAGAAAGATATTAAAAAAATAATTGCAAACGTTCACATAATGCTAAAGTTCAGTGATTCCAGCAGCTGGAACAGAGGATAAGGAAACAATACCTTGAGCAAAATAATCTGAAACCCCAGAGGTCTTACAATGAACAGTAGCACCCCCTAAATCCTCTGCAGACACTTCCTCTCCTGTAGCAGCCTGTCAAAACTTCCCTTTTAAGTATCATCTAATCCAAACAAAAACACATTGGAAGAGATAAGTGCAAGGGAACTAACTTTGACAAGAGGTGGTCCAGCTAGAAAAATGGTACCATTTCCTTTAACCATCACACTTTCATCAGCCATGGCAGGAATATAGGCACCCCCAGCAGTGCAAGAGCCTAATACCAATGCAATTTGAGGAATTCCTTGAGCAGACAAGGTAGCTTGATTATAAAAAATTCTACCAAAATTTTCCTTGTCTGGAAAAACCTCAGCTTGCTTTGGAAGAAAAGCACCCCCACTATCAACTAAATAAACACAAGGTAATTTGCATTGAGCAGCAATTTCTTGAGCTCTTAGATGTTTCTTAATGGTGATAGGATAGTAAGTTCCTCCTTTAACAGTCGGGTCATTAGCCACAAACATACAAAGTCTCCCATGAACTGGACCAATTCCTGTTATTATTCCACCTGATGGTAAAGGGTCTTCGTATAATTCATGCCCTGCAAGCTTTTTACATTAAATTTTAAATAAGAAAGCAGAACCCACCAGATTAAAAAAGGAAAAAAAAAGACCCAATTTAGAAGAGAAGAAAAGGAAAAAAGAACCTGAGACAATTCGAGGAAAGAAGAACCAGGATCAAGAAGACGATCGAGTCGTTCCCTAGGGAGAAGCTTATATCTGCTCCTGTTCCTTTTCACAGCAGTTTCTCCTCCTCCAGCAAGAACCTTAAATCAAATGATTTTTTTCTTTTAAAGAGATAGCACTAAGAGAAGAATTGGGTATAAATTTTAAAGGGAAAAAAGGAAGTAACCTTGTTGATATGGGATTGAAGGTCAGACAAGAGACGTTCCATGGCATCGGAATTCTGGACAAAATTGTCGGAGCTACGATTGACCCCATCGGGGAGGATTCCTATGGAGAAGCGTTTGGTCTGGAGGTGGTGGATTGGATTAGCAATAAGACCTGGGGCTGAATTTGCACTCCCAAAAGCTGAAGTTGAAGCTGCTTTCCTCACCAGAGCCCTTAGCATTTCTAACTCTTGATCGTCTGTCTCAGTTGCCAAAAGAAAATCAAAATTAGCTGAACAAGCAGTCCACTGTAGAGTTTATCGAATACGTCATTTTATGATTTTAATAGTTTATCATCGTCTCCCGTCGGTAAAAGTACCAGGGAAGCCCCTGTATTTAAGTGAAGATTGCATTTTGGCACCTTTACTGAAAATATGAACAAATTAATCCTTATATATTTCGAAACTTGCAAATTAACTCCTCCTTAAAATTTTTTCTGTTAAATGAAGTGAACTTAAATCCATAATGAAAATTTTTTTTTTGGTTAAACTATAAATGGTCATCTAAGTATGCATTTCGTTCTATTTTAGTCACAAATCTTTTTTTTTTGATTTAGTCACAAACTTTTCTACATTAAATATTTTAGTCACTCTGATGTGAGCATTTTTTATTGGGCTAGTAACAAAATTAGCTCTATAATATTTATATATTTTTATCAACTTGATCCTAAATATAAAAAAATAATTCAACAAATTTAACCCTCAATGTTTACAAAATCCATTATTTTAATTCTAATTCTAAAAATAATAATAAATTACACCCTCAATATTTACAAAATCTATCAATTTAGTACTAACTCTAAAAATTTTAAAAAATAATATTTTTTTAAATTCATTTTTAGTTGTTTATAACCCATTGGCTAACCCATGTGAAATATTGAAATAAGAAAAAGAGTACCCTCTTTCAAATCACCTGCAACAATTTTTTTTTACTATAATTTAGGCTTCACACTGGACCAAACCAATTGATTTGAAACCTATATGGAATAATTGGATACATTACTACCCGAACAATTTAACGCCTTTATTTTCTTTTGGATCTTAAATTTTTTTATGTTTTATCCCAACTTTTTAGAGTTTTTTTGCAAGTGACTTGAAAGAGAGTCCTCTTTTTTTCTTATTTTAATATCTTAGATGGGTTAGCCATAAGAATGGCAAAAAAACCTGAATCAAACGAGTTTTGAGCCGATTTGACCCGATAATGTCGGAGGTCTTTTTTGTAGTTAGGGGTCAAGGCAGGGTGGGTTAAATTTTTAAAAATTGTCGAGTCGGGTTTAGAACGAAACTGCCCACCACGCCTCAGGATGTTTATGAAATTACCTTCTATACATATTTAATATTAATTAAATTAAATTAAAAATCTTCAAAATTTATCACTATTAATCTCATTCTATTGTCTCTATACTAGTCCCCTTTCACCCTAAAGGTTATTTCCCCCATTTTCTATTTCTTAATTTTGTAATTTATTAAAAGAATCTTTGTTCATTCTTTTCTCTTTTGTGCTATAACCACAGCATGTGTGTAAATATGCATTAGCACACAACTCCAGAGATAAATCATTAAAAAAATCTAATAAAAAATCGTACCAAAAACCTTTCATTTTTAATTTTTAATTAATCACAATTCTACTAAAAATTAAAAATAAAATTAAACTTGGGCCGGATCTGATCAAAGTTGGGTATACTATTAATTTTCAGGTTTGGGTTTGGAGTGGGTTAAATTTTTTAAAGTCGGAGCATAGTGGTAGAGCATCGGGGTGAGGCAGGGCAGGCAAAAGATAGCCTGCCTCATTGCCATCACTAGTTAGCCAATAGGTTATAAAGGACTAAAAATGAACTTTTTTAAAAATATATATTTTTTTAAAAGTTTTATAGTTAGGACAAAATTGACAAATTTTTTAAATATTTAGGACCAAATTTATTATTTTTTTATATTTAAGATCAAATTGATAGAATGTGCAAACATTATAAAGCTAATTTTATTACTCGACCAATAAAAAAAGCTCAAATCAGCTCAAAGTGATTAAAATATTAAATTTTGAAAAGTTCAGTGATTAAATCGAAAAAATTAATAGTTGAGTAACCAAAATAGAGCAAAAGGTATAGTTAGGTGACCATTTTTATAGTTTACCTATAAAAAATAAATTTCAGCATGATGGACGTCATTATTTAATAGAAAATTTTAATGAACAGACTAATTTGTACATTTCAAAATGTATAAGGGTTAATTTGTCAATTTTTTCAGTAGAGGGCCGAAATGTAATCCATCCCTAAGTATAAGGGATTCCTCGGTATTTTTACCTCTCCCGTCGCGTTTGCGTGTAATTCATATCCATTTCCATTGGATCCTGAAAACGCAGCGTTCTACCCACTCTCCTTATACTTTGGATGCCACAACGACACCATTGTGAGTCACTGTGTAACTGTAACATAAGAGTGTTACAATTTTTGTTTTTCAAGTTTTACGGGTTACAAGTAATTTAACACTCATTTCAACTAAAATTCGGGTAATTTACATAGTTGGTGCTTTAATTATTAGCATGTTTTAGTGCACACTATCAAAACTTTAACAATTCTATATTCAAAGCCCGCTTTAAATATTAAAACTCAAATTTCAAATTTTGAAATTTTAATATTACAAAATTTACAAATAGTTAATTTATAAACTTATGTGAATTTACACGAACATCAACGAAGTTACAGCTGGTACCAACAAACTTGCCTCCTTCAATATGCTTAGCGAACTCAACTGGTATGCCACCTCCATGTGTCCCCTACACGTGTCCTAAACAGGTGATGTAGCAACGCACACTCGACTTGACTGCCAGGTCCGAATATGAAACACCACATTCGTTGTCGAAGCAACTCGAATTAGCTTCTTTTAAATAATCAAGACAAGTATCAATCAAATATCACAATAAACAAAACATTCATTTTGTCTATAAACATTTACAAGTCATTTAAAACACTTTAGAATCATTTTAAATTGAGTTCTAGGTGTTCGGGGATGACCGGGACCAAATTCGAGTCTCTGGGAGTCAAAACAAGGGAGACTGTTTTAATATACTTGTACTTGTAGAAGTTTGACTTCTATTGGTATAAGGCCCTGCTATTGTTCATTGTCTATTAACTTAATTGTACAAACACATCTGTCCACTTGTACCAATAGAAGTTTGACAGGCCCCAAAACTTACCTAGTTTAGTCCAAAACATTACCAAATCATCTCAATACATTAGAGGACATTATAAACAAGTTCCAAACACCATTCTAAGCATATCTAAAACATCTTTAAACACATGGTCACAACATATACACATCATCACAACTCCATACATGAAAAACAACTTACTTTCTATAAACAACACTTCAAAATTTGTATAAACATGTCAAAATGAGCACCATACCAATTCATATCATTCCATATTAATTGTCATTTAATATATCTCATTTTTTATAACCCCTATTAACTGGATATGGACTCAAGACGGATATACAAATCATCCAACCATGCCACCAATATAACTGACACTTAGTGCATCATCGAAATATCTGAAGTAACATGCACTCCATGTCTTATCGGTATAGTGTATTTGATATTTTGAAGCATATATAAATTACATGTTATAAGTCATTACATAACAATTTCATCCCATACTCAATTCATTTGCATATGAATATTTATCATTACATGACATTATCATGCTTTCTCGTATTGCTTGCCACATTCATTTCATATTCATACTTTTGCCTTAAATCATCACATACATATCAATATATATATTTACATCTCATACACAACCAATATAGCAATTCACATCATTTACTATTTGAAATCACATTTTTACTCATCATATATCACATTTATCTCTTATCTATATTTTTTTCTTTAAACAAATTATACATACAACTACACAAACTTTCATCACAAATGCAACAATTCACCATATTGCAAATACTTATCAATCATGAGACAAGTAGTTTTGTTACCTTAATAAAGTTATTACTTATCAATACATATATACATATATTAGATTCAAGGTCATGAAAGCACAAACCGAAATAGGACTACTCGTTTACAACCTTTGCCTTCCCTTAGTCCCACGACGTCCTGACGTCGCCTTTAGCTACATACAATAAATTCGACCATGGAAACAATATTAGTTTCACTCAAAACTCAAAAAAACACATAAATTAAACATAAATTGTATTTTATTTATCTATTTTAGTTCCTATAAGCCCTAGTATCTGAAATGCTCGTATCTTTCAATATTTAGTAATTATAAACCAATTTCATATTTCTTCACTAGGTACCTTTAGCTTTCAATCCATGACATAATTTTCTAGTAGGTTTCAATTTATTTAATTTGGTCCCTAATATAAAAATTAACTAATAAGCTTAGTTCAAATTCTAATTTAACCTTTAAATATAGTCCTAATATATACCAAGCCTATCTTTCATAAATCCATCATTATTAAGCTTCAAGTTCACTAAATTCATTAATGGAAACTTGATTAAAACTCAATAATTAGAGATTCTAACACATGGGCATGAATTGCTAAGCTTAGGTTATTAACATTCTATAAAAATCATCAAAGAAAACTCTCTTTAGCTAATTTGGACCAATTACGGATAGGAAACTTGTGAGCTTTTTTTCTTTTCTTTTCTTAAGACATGGATGACACAACAAGGGAGGAAGACCAAAAACATAATTCTCTCCCTCACTCACTATATATTCATATATATATATAATTAGTCCCTAATTAAACTTGATTAATCAAGATTGGATGGTCATGATTTAATCTCATTTAAGTTAGTGGGATTTCAAGGTAAAAGATGAAGCTTAGCCACTTAATATGTTTCTCATGTAGTCCAATATCAATATGGTCCTTGGTCAAATTTCTAAGTAAGTCCACTTGCATTTTCTAAATAAAAATTTAATAACTATTTCACTTTTACAATTTAGTCCTTGTACTATAATTAATGACATTCTCAATTTAATAACTCGAGTAATCTAATAATATATTTTCGTACTAAATACATAATTTCTTCCATTAATAATTTCACTAACTCGATTTACGAAATTCAGCTATGAAATCATATTTTTCGATACTGGCTAAAATCAGGTAGTTACAAGTGAGCTACATACCATATACCATACACGTGTCTCCGTTAGGTAAACCTTAGGCATCAGTCAACACCATGGCGAATCGTTGCTAAACCTAATATGTCATATACTCGACTTAGAATGTCACATGTAGGGTCTCGGGTGCTAAACCCTTGCTAAACCTTCGTCAGGTGCATGTAGGGTCTCGGGTTCATTGATTACCAAGCTATCCTATTATGTCATATACTCGACTTAGAATGTCACATCACCGTCACTGCAAGGATAGAAGGTATAACTTTGTTGTCAGTAAGCCCAAGACGCGTGAACTCCCTTGTCTCCCATATATAAACCCAATCACAACACCTGATAGAAGGCAGAGACCAAGAGACTTAGAACCTTCTCCCCCTCCTACTTGAACCGATCCTTTCAATTCCCTTCTCATTCACCAAGAACGATAGCTCTCTGCCCCAATCTAGGTAAAACATCACCATCACAACCTTCTTTGCCTTGTTGATTTTACATGTCAACAATCTTGAATATTTTTAATACCAAAATAATACTAACATGACATTTTGGTAATAAAAATAAAGACACGAGAATATAATGATGCCAATTATTCCTTCACTTATGAATTTTTTTATTAATTTATAAGAGTTATGTTTATATGTAATTTTGACATCTAAAATATTATTTATATATTAAAATTAAATTTTACAAATAATTGATACTAATTTTTTAAAAGTATTTAAAATTGATATTTCATATGTTATAATATTCACAAATTTGAATATCATTTAAATTAACTTATAATTTACTTTATCTCATGTTAAAAATGAATTTTTTTTACTTTTCACAATGTTTTTTTACGATAATACTAAACACTTAAAATATTAAACTACACTTTTCAAAAACATTTTTTATAGTAATTTTGAAATGTAATTGCCTAAATCATGTTTGAGCCAAAGTTTGTAGTGGTAGCCATGGAAAAAATTGGTTGGATCAAGTTTGATGCTTGGTAAAGTTAAAGACTACGATACCAAAAAAAAAAGGTTATTAAAATGAATTGTTGAGAAATTTCCATTAATAAATTGGAGTGATGATTTGAGAAGTGACCATTACTATACCAACCTAATTTTTAATAGTGTAAAAAAAAAAGCAGTTTTGGGTCCCCTTTTTCGTAAACCAAGTCCTTAAATATTTAATAGAGACACTTACAGAGTTAGTGTATTATTGAATTGGATTTTGGACAGCCAATTTAGTCGAAATTGTGGTTAATTAGGGCCCATGGACTAAATTTAAAGTCCAATCGCTATAGATTTTTAATTAGTAAATGACTTGGGGACTTAAATTCTAATTAACAAAAGTTCAAAATAACAATTATACCGTGTTAAATGTCATATAAGTGGACGGTATGATTAGGGGACCATTAACTTAAGTAAAATAAGGTTTAATTAATTAAATTAAGGTTAATTAAGCTAAATTATAATTTAATACTAGTATATAAGTTAATTTTTGGTGGAAGGAAAAAGAATTTCATCTCCTTCAACCGAATTTAAGAAAAAAAGAAGAAGAAGAGCTTGACACCATAGCCAAGGGTTTGGAGCTTTTTGGCTTTAATTTCAAGTAAGTCCCTAGCTATTTTTCTTTGATTTTTATGGAATTTGAATAATGAGAGCTTGATCTAGCTAACCCATGCACTAATTTTAAAAAATTTTAGAGTTTTAGAAAGTTTCCATGATAGAGAATTGAATGATTTTGGTGTTAAATTGTTAAAAATTAAGCTTAGTATTTGAAAATGACTAAGCTTAATTGTTAGTTTAGTACATTAGGGATCAAATTGAATAAAATAAAAAAATTTCATGAATTACTTGTAGGGATAGAAAATAGAGGGTTATTAATGGGATTTGGTGAAATCATATTTTAATTCAAGGCTTTAAATTGAAAGTTATGATTATCCTAGTTTTAGGGACTAAATTGAATAATTTTAAAATTTATAAAAAATTGACATTTAATTCTGTTTCGATTGAAATTTGATAATGGGATGTGTTTTATGATTATTTATAGCTAATGACAATACAGAATCGTCGAAAGAGAAATGAAAAGTGAAAATTGTCAATGAGTGACGTGTGAAAATCTCAGTTTGTACATTTATAATTTAAGTTGTATGCATTGTTTGCATTTCATGTTACTTGCATATGAGAGTACCAAGGTAAGTATACAATGATAATATGAGTTGTTGAATTGAGCTTGAATGTAAATTTTTGGAATAGATGACTAAATTGAATAAATTGTTAAATAGTAAGAATTGCTCTAAATATGTTATGTGCCATGGAAATTGTGTTAACATGCACGGAAATGCTAAGAAATATATGTGAAATTTTATTTAATTGGATTGTGATGGTGAAAATTATTGAAATATGACGTGTACTAAGTTGTAAAAAGGAAGTGAATGTTGATACCCTATTAACTAGTCGGATTGAGTTGGATGTAATTGGCATGTCATAAGATTGAATTGAGTATGAGATTATGTTCTAGTATGCACTTCGTGTGCTAGATATGCATTTATGTGCCAGTATGCACTTTGTGTACCAGGTATGTGTTTTGTACGCCAAGATGCACTTTGGTACCAGTTTGGTGTGTTGGTTGGATTATCCAAGCATCTGTCCAAGTCCGAGTTAGGTTAATATGGGTTACAAATTGTAAACTTGATAAATGAATTATAAATTAGTATATTTGGAATGAATTGTGATTGAATGCCAATGAAGTGTTGTAATCATACTGTTGATCCTATAAATCAAATGAAATTGAGCCCTGGGGGCCGGAACAGATACGAACGAGTCCGTATAAGACAGTGAGTTGCATCATGATGAGGAACCCCCGATGTCGCAATGTCAACTCTAAACTTTAAATTTTTTACAATTTGGTCATATTTCGATTTTGAGTTAGCAAAAGAGCTTTCGTAAGCTCGTATAAGACCCATAAATGATTATGGATTGTTTGGTACACTTGTTTTAGTTACATTTGTATGTTTAACGGTTTATAATTAAATGTAGTTTGATTGTAGTTACTTTGGCAATGAATGTGACATCTTGTAACTCGAACCTGACGATCGGGTCGGGTAACGAGATGTTACAATTACATTTAACACTGCGCAAGCCACATAATTTGTCTTATTAATTTGTAGGCATGTTTGATCAAAATATTTTGATTATTTGTTGGCATCTTTTGAGGATATTGTACAACCAATATTTGTTTATTATTGGAGAACAGGTTGGATAAAGCAAAGTTACGTTTCAAGTATTTTTATGTGGTTATTATATACTAAGATATGCAATCCAATAAGATATTGGTTGACTTTATGATCTTTTGCATCCTTATATTAAGGATAATTAATTTGATTAGATTTGAGTAGATCAAGATGAATTAAAGGTTACTATGTGAAGATGGATTCATTCTCTAAATATGAAATGCTTGTTCAACCTTGATAGATGTTTTATTGTTGAGGCAAGTTTTTCTGAACTGACTATAGAATTGCCAATGGTAATGGCCATCACGGCTAGCACTGTGACAATCAACATAACTTTCCATTTTTGGAGTTGACAATCTTTTCAACAAAATTAGTTAGGTAACAACTTGAATGATTTTGTGGATGTATGTTGGCTCATATTTTATGAACTATCTTGTGGATAAACAAACATTTAAAGATTGAATCAATATGAATCAAGCAAATCAAGTCCTTGTTTTGTGGAGATTAGTTTGACTAATTTAAATACTTTTCTTGGAGATCTTTAATTTATTCTAGACCTTATGAGAATATTTATAAACCCTTTTTATGAGGCTATTTTAGTGGTATCTTAATTGTAATTTATTTTTATCCTAGCAAGCAATCTTATATATTAGAGGCTTGTGCAAGTTAAAAGAGTAGTTTCATATAGCACTTATCTGTTTATTGAGGAACTTGTATTTAAGAATGCGTTGAAAGTATAAAACAAGTTTGTTGCTTGGTTTTGCAAGAGGAGAACTTACAGGTGAGTAATCTAGATCTTTAGGTACAAAAGTGAAGTTGCTATATTAGGGTGTGAGGAGACTTAAATCACTTGTTGTAATAGGATTAAAGATAATGGATTTTCTCACTAAGTTAGGCTCTGCAGACATAGAGAAATCGAACTACGGAAATAGTCCACTGTGTTATTGTTTTCTCAATTTTATCACAATATCATTTGAAGTGGGCACTACAACCATCACTTATAAAATTTATTTTTGTTAAGCAATTATCGATTGTAGGTTTTAACACAACATATATAGACAAATCTTAACTTTGTAAAATCATTTATTTGATTTGATATGTTAAAAAAAACAAATCTATTTTAAGATAAAAAAATAAAAAATATCTTCATATTTTATTTTATCTATAGGATAAATATGTTTTTGACGATATCTTTTATATTCGCTATGCTTCGAAAAATTAAAATATTCCGTAAAATGATTTCTGAAAAATGTTTTACTTTTCTGTAAAATGATTTACTGGAAAATATTTTCTGATGTTTGATTGAATCTGTGTAAAATATTTTTTACTATTTGACAGATTTCCTAAAAATATTTTCCGGAAAAGTTGTTTTTGCATATATTAATATGTATTAATAAATTTTTATATTTTAAATTGTTTTTACATATATTGCAATGATTTATTTATAATAATACTCAATTATTAAGCTACAATATTGATCGTTATAAATTGAAAAAAACTAATATCAAATAAATTATTTGTAATTGTGTTAAAAAACAAGTATTGAATAATTAAAAAAATAAGTTATTGGAAAATCGATAAACAGAAGCAATTTTCTACCGGAAATGAAGAAAGGAATGAAGGAGGCGATAGAAAGGAGAGCACGGAAAATGTCTTACAGAAATTGAAAGGGTAAGACATTTTCCCTAAAATGTAACCCATTTTCCCTTGTTTTGGAGTTCATTTTCCAAATGAAAAATGTTTTCCGCCAATTAAACGCTGGAAAAGTTGGAAATGATTTTCCGAAAAATCAATTACGTCAATCAAACAGACCCTAAAGTTTTATAGATATAATGATTCAACTCTTAAGTAAATGGTCAATGAGGTCTTGTTCAATAGCTGAATTGAGAAATTGAAATTTGAAGTGCTTTTACTTCTTATGGAATATAAATTAAAAATTTGTGCTTACATGAACCAAATTTTGTTTTTATTTAATTTCTAATTAATTTAAAATTTTATGATGTAAAAATAAATATTTTATATTTAAAATAGTGGAAAGAACTTACAATTTTATATAAAAATATTTTAAAAAGAATATCATTTAAGAATTATTGATTAATTTTTATTTACTTGAAAAATTATTTTTTAAAATTATTCATGAAAAAGGCTTTGAAATTTACCAAATAACTTAAAATTTTATATAAAAAAATATTTTTTATTTCCTTGAAAAAATTCAAATATGTGTAAAA
Source organism: Gossypium hirsutum (assembly GCF_007990345.1). Classification (NCBI taxonomy): domain Eukaryota; kingdom Viridiplantae; phylum Streptophyta; class Magnoliopsida; order Malvales; family Malvaceae; genus Gossypium; species Gossypium hirsutum. The sequence continues at coordinate 3,134,836 of NC_053448.1, forward strand.
ATTTACCTCAAGAACTATAAATATGTAAAGCGTTTATACTAATTAATATGTAATAATTTAAATACGATTATAACATCATAAAATATAAAGATGAATATAAGACTAAAAGTCAGTGTATCTGACATTTTTCAGATTGAAGCACGGGCTATATATGAGAGACTCACTCTAGCTTGGAAGAAAGGGTTTTGTAAGGTTGTGACTGAAAGCGACAATGCATTGTTGATTGAAATAATTGGGAACGATTATGTAGCTGATAATAACCTTTATGAACTTCTTTAATACATTATTTAGGCAAGCAAGACTTGCAACTTAAATTTTGGCATGTCCCGCGAGAGCATAATAGACTAACAAATTGCATGGCCAAAGTTGTTTCCAGTGACCTTCACAGGTTATCGACTTTTGAAGACCCACCTGATCATGCTCAATCTTTTTTTGAAGAAGATGCTCATCGAGCAATGGTTAATATAGGCTCCCATCAACCTTATTATAGCTAGTTCTTTGAACTTGTGTCTTTTCTACAAAGAACAAAAAGGTCATGTGAATACAAACATGACATATATATGATTTTGAAAACTTCTATTGATGACATTTATTAAAGTTGGTCGTTACATCCCATCTAACTAAAACGTGATTGGTTACAAGGGTCGGTGCCTTCAAGGTATTTTAATTGGAAAAACAAGTAAAAAAAACCTAAAAAAATAAAAACAACCACAAAAATAACTAAAACAAAAAACTAAGCAGTAAAGAAACCCCTTTCTCAATCTGTAGAAATGAAATGGCCTTACAAATTCTTCCACCTCACCTATCATCAGTTATTGGATCGAGCTTCCGACCTTCCCACATCATCGAAAATGGCACATGTCTTATTAAACCCAATTCGCTCCTTGTGATTTGTCGCCATCGGAGTCAAAAACTGAACAAATCCTACTGTAGCAAGAAAACCCATCTCACCTTGCACCTTGCATGGCTTCTCTGTCCCTCTCCACCTCTGCTTCCATCGCCCTTGGTACCTCATCTATCAAAAACATGGGAGTCGCATACCTTTTTCCTTCTCCGTCTAACAAGTGGGCTGCTTCATTCCCTTGGTGCGATATGTATCTGAATTCCACCGATCTAAAACTATTAATCCGTTCTTTAATCTTATTAATCAAAACACTTACTATCGATTTGTCTTTCTCATCATATCTTAGTTTTTTAATGATTGTTAGTGCATCCCCAAATGCATTTTGATGAGCCCCTTCATGGAAAATACTGTTGTGATTATGCCATACTGCCCAAAACATAATCCCCCACATCTTGCATGTGCTAAACTATTATTCACAAATTCTTGGCCTAACTACAACTTTCAATTGTTTGTTTTGTTGGAGGATGAAAGCAGCACTTCTAGCTCATGTAGGATTTGGTTTTGTTATTGGGTAGTCTCTGAACACGTGCTCGACCGACTCCTCAGCCCTCCGACAGATAGGACAATAGCTCAGCACAACAATTCTCCTCACCTGAAGATTACCAAGATCAGTAAGAAAATAATTATTAGCAATCTTCTAACATGTAACTTTGATTTTGCTAGCAACATCTGGGCTCCACAAGTTTTTTTGTAGAAAGCCTTTAGCATTGTATTTTGATTTGTTGAATCTTTTGTTGTTGTATCATTGTTTTGTGCCATGAGCCACTTGTAGCCATTCTTGGCCGAATTAACTCCAGTATTATCCCTCGCCACACCAACTTATCCATTCGAGCAAATCGAGAAAGTGGAATTGACACAATTCTATTCACCTGCTCACTATCAAACAACTTATTCAGCACATCCAATTTCCAGGTAGTCGAATTTGCATCAATCAAGTCTGCCATTAATGTATAGTTAATATTGATGTCTTGACCCCTCACCCTTCCTTGTCCAGTTACAAGTGGCCATGAATCATTCTAGATATTTATCACCTCCCCATTACCCACCCTCCACCCACAGTCATCATTTAAAAGCCTTCGAGCACTCCAAATGTTCTGCTAGGTATATGAAGGGTAAAACCCCAATCTTGAACTCATAAAATGACCTATCTGATAATATTTAGCTCTCATATATAACACGAGCAAACAAGCTACTGGCTTCGTCAATAGTCTCTATGCTTGTTCCGCTAATAATGTTATATTAAATTTGCCTAAATCCCGAAAGCCTAAGCCACTATCACATTTTGACATACATAATAGTTTCCATTGGCACCAATGTATCCCCCTCTTTGTTCTACTATTGTGCTACAAGAATTTGCTCATAATACCCTTTAATTCTTGGCACAAAGTAACTGACAATAGAAAACACTGCATAGCATATATCGGGATTGTTTGCAAAATTGTTTTAATAAATACCTCATTTCCCCCTGTCGAAAGAAGTCGCACATTCCAACTCTCTATGCACTTGAGAAACCTTTCTTTGAAAGTAACGAACGCTTCCTTCTTGCTTCTCCCAATAAGTGCCGGTAGACCCAACTACTTTTCTGGATTACTGGAAACTTGATCACCCAACATATCCCCAATTCGCTCATGCAACATGCTATCAACATTCTTGTAAAAAAAAACAAGTGACTTATCAAATTAATTACCTGGCCAGAAACCCCTTCATACTCTAACAAAGTCGCTTTCATTGCACTTGCGCCCTCCTCACTTGCTTTACCAAAAAGAATACTATCATTAGCAAAAAGCAAATGAGTCACCGTCAAACCCCGCCTTCCCACTCTTTCTCTCTGAATTGAACCCTCCTCTTTCGTCAAATTAAGCAAGCTCGATAACCCCTCTGCTTATATGAGAAATAAGTACAGGCTTAAAGGATCTCCTTGTCTTAGTCCTCGAGTAGGCAGAAACAAATCCCCCCTAATCCCATTAAAAATAATTAAATATGACACCGTTTTCACACACTTCATCACAAGCTCAATCCACCCCCTAATAAAGCTCATACGTTCCATCATTCTTTTCAAAAAAACCCTAATCTACCCTATCATAGCCCTTACTCATAATCAACTTTAATGCAAAAGATCCTCTCGAACCCCTCTGCTTATTCTTAAAAGCATGCAACAACTCATATGCTATAATTAAATTGATCGATATTTTCCTTTTAAGCTTCATCAATCCAGACATCTAGAACCTTCCTCAATCTATTGGCTATTGTCTTGGCTACAATCTTGTAAAGAACAGAGACATTAATATTTAGTATTAAAAAAATAAAAAGGAAATAAAATATAAAAGAGCATAATGATTATTGATTATACTTTAATTACAATCATTTTAACTTTAAATTCAAAATTAACCCAAATATATTAAATTTGGAAACCAATTTTAAATTGGGTTTGTTGTAATTTTATTCCTGGATTAAACTACATAAATTTATGTAATTTTTAGAACGTTAATAGTTGGTTTTTATGTGAATTTGATATGTTCATGTATTTGAGTTAAATCGTGCATTATATTTACTAAAGAAATTGATTCGACTTTTTCATGAAAAGAAAGAAAAACAATTTAATATGGTGAAGTGTAGCTAACAGGGAAGCTCTAGTTGGTATAGAAAGATACCCATTAATATAGAAAATGGCCCCAAAGTGGTAAACTAATAACAAGCAAGGGGATTGCCTACTGTTTCAGGTTTATGCAAGGCATGGGCAAGAAGAGCCTAGAACGTTTCCAGAAGATATCGTTTTTGAGTACCCAGGGATTAGAAATTCTATTTTTTTTGTTCATATAATTAACATCATGTTATAATTTCTCTACTCGGAGGAAACCATAACAAAAACATGCTCACTCAATCCCCCAACTTCTAATGCTATAAATACAATTAATTTAAAGTATTATAGATATATCGTCTAAGTGTAGATAACATTCATTTTATGGTTAGTGATGAGCATGACAAATATTACTAAATTCATCACCGTTCCACAGTTGGCACGTTCTGCTCTGACATACGTCTCACTTCACTATGGATGTATAATCTTGAAAACCACTACCACCTCTATAGATATTGATACATTCATCTTCACTCCACCCCACTCCACTCCACTCCACTTCAATTTAATTTTTTCTACTTATCTTTAATATTTTCAATCATTTTAAAGTCAAATAATTATTAAAACATAATTCTTCAAAAAAATATTTAAATATAAAATATATGAATTTTTTTATGCTACGTTATTGTAATTTTACCCTTTTAATAATTTAATGTAAAATGATAAAATGGTAATTTCATATAGTAGAGTGAGTTAAGATGGAATAAACAATTATCATAACGGCTCTACACTCACTATTTAAAAGAAAAACTTCCACCCTGTCTCACCTTATATTCACTTTTCAAAAGAAAAAAATATGTTCAATTCTATGCGGATCGATTCGAAATTTATTGAGAATTTGAGTTCTACTATATAAACTTAATTATTATAAAAAAAAATGTTATTATGCAAAATCACTATTATAAATACCGCTCTTTACGTATTCATATTGAACGCATACTATTATGTTCACATTTATATTTGGGTTTATGGGTTTTGATGGATATATGGAATTGGCTTCACCAAACATAAAATTTGTGTGCAGTCAATTTTATTTATAAAAATAATATTAAAATTTTAATTAATTATAAAAATGAGTTGGAACAAATTAATTATGAAAATAAGGTGTTTGCAATAATAATTTTAGGTACTGCTTGATATATTAGCAGTATTAGTGAACTTTTTAAAAAAATTATAGAAAAAAAATTGAAAAATTGAAAATAATTTTTTTAATTGGTGTCGTCAATGTGTCAAACTGACACCTTCTTAATTAAATAAAAAAAACAGATTAAATATAGAGAAAAGATATTAAGGTATTAAAGGCAGAGAAAATGCTATTGTATGGTGTTTGAATCACAAATCAACTTTTTGAATATTTTATTAGTTTTATTCTATTAAAATTTTTTTGACTGTCAACATATCAAGCGACGCTCATAATTAATTTGTTCCTACCGATTTTGTAATTAATTAATTTTTTAATCTTATTTTTATAAAAAAGCCTAGTCTTTTTCTAAAGGTTTCTATAGCCTCTTATGCGAACAACTATTTAAGGTTGGGTGTGCAAAATTCGGATAAAATTGAAAAAATTCAGTTAATCGACCAAATTTGGTTAATCGGTCGGTTAACTAAATTTTTTCAGCCGGGGGTCGGTTAATTATTTTATGATTTTTCGGTTAACGGTTAATTCGGTTCGAAACCGGTCGGTTAACCGAATTTTTTCGGTTTAACTGAAAAAATTAATAAATAAAATTATAATATATTAATAGGCCCACTATTCACCTAAACCCAATCCAAATCCAAGTATTCAACCCAACCCAATTACCCAACCCAACCTAATTATAAAAATTACAAATATTTTAATAAATAAAAATAAAATTCTAAAACTAAAACTAAAACTAAAGTCTAAAAGTCTAAAAATAATTTAATTATGTAGTGATTCAATTCGGTAAATTCGAGTAATTCGGTTAATTCGGTTAATTTTTAACCAAAAATAAAAAATATATAATTTTCGGTTAACCGACCGAATTAACCGAAAAAATTTCGATTCGGTTAATTTTTTCTGAAAAAATTTTAGTTCGGTTAACGGTTAAAAATTTTAAAAAGTCGATTAATTCGGTTAATATTATTTCGGGTAAAGAAAATGTAGTTTATTCTTAGGGTGCCAAACCAAATTAGACAATGATGAGGCGTCCACGTAAGTCGGTTTAAAGCGATTGGATGGATAAGGCTAAGATTGTTGCCACCTGTCCCAACACGACAACAGACATAATGGCTTTTTCTGTTGACTTTACCAAAGCCTAACGTGCACGACTTTCGTTCTTTTTAAGATTGTTGTAGAAGCCTTCCTATCAAAATCAGGGAAAATGGTTTCAATCCAGACAAATAAAATATCAACATAACAGTGAAAAGTAATACTATTATCCCACGTCACTTAAATTATATTTTTATTGATTACTACCCTTTAGGCTTCTTAATAACGTTAAATCTTTGAGCAATTCTCCCAAGTGTTCAGATATGAGAAATATACATTGCATAAAGGAAATTTATGAATGATCCTGAGATTCTTTTATTATCACAAACATGCATAAAAAGATAAACTTGTCTTAAATTTATAAGTCAAATCTGATTAAGGTTAGAGATTAACAATCCTACAAGCCTTGGCAGTCAAGGTTATATCATAAGAAGCAACACAGAGATCCAACAAGCCAATAATAATAATAACAATCTAATCTACAGACTGAAACTAACAGTATCTCAAAGTTGATAATTTACAACGCAAAACCCTTTCCTCTTCTTATACATACAGCTAATCTAAACCCTCTGCAGTATGAAGATTACAGATAACAGATGCGTAACCCAATCCTTTTGTCTCGTACCAATGGTCGAGCTTGTGCATCTTAAGTAACTTTTATAGTATCAGAAGTTCCAACTCTACCAAGGGCCTGTGAGTGTCCTTCTCAAGCATTGTCTTTTACCACCTCCCCATGCTCGATTCACTGCCTCTAACGTCTGTTTGAATTGAGCATTACATAGCACAAGAAAATTAGTGTTATTGATAATTTCCTAGTTAATTTAGTAAAGATAACATTCAAACATTCACGCCTTGCACAAGCTTATGATCTTTTAGTTTTTTTTTTCCTACATTTCTTCATGTATTTGGATGGTCTTTAGAGGGTCACGTCCCCATACTCATGTCCAGATATGCATCTGACACTCTAACACGGCATTTCAAGAAAAATAACCCCAAGCAACACAGTCCTTAAATATCAAGTTAAGCTCATTCTTGACACAATGACAGATCAGTCTTTATTGATCGTTTTCAGCTAATCACCCTGTAAAAAAAATCTAGTTGCCACATCCAATCATACAAGAGAAAAAGCCTATTATCATTATGAGTAATAAAATACAGATTTTGAGGGTTACTAATACTAAAGTTTCACAATGCATACGACACTATACAACAATTTGCAAAAATCCTGTATTCTTTAGGCTTTGAAACCCATCTGAAAGCTAGTTGCTGTTGTGAATGCTAATACAAGTGCAAGGTGGAAATGGAAGAAATGAGCATTACCTGAATTTTCTGCATTTCCATCATTTCTTCCTGCACCGACCAAAGTACAGTTATGGAGGGCCATCCACCCAAATTATTCAATAAAACATTAAGAATCCTAGTCAGCAGACAGTACTTACCTGTTTCTTCTGCAGTTCTTCGTTAATTTCTTTAAGTTTTGCAACCTCAGCCTCAAGTTCCAATGTATAGGCCTGCCAGAAGCTCAGACAAGTTAAATGCCATCAGTTGTTTTCTATTTGGGGAGAATCTATACATATATTCAGTAATGGTCAACAACGTTTTCCATTCAAACAATTTTGACAGAATTAGTTTTAATTTCCACGAGATTTATGCTGTACATAAGAGCTAAAGGATAGGCAGGATACAACTGTAACATGAGTAGATGTTTAAGATGGCTGCTCCATGAATTTGTCAATTTACTCTGTCACATATGCATGTTTTACTTCATGGTTGTACAAAGAGTTAACTGAAACAGCTGGGGTATTTCATTTGCACTTCAAGGAGCTAACTTAAACCAAGCTCCAAATTGATACACAATCAGTAAGTAATCTAGCTAGTAAGTAGGGTTTAGTTTGAGTATCTTATACATCTTGCAATCAGAAAATAATGTAGTTTACAGGAATAGTAGGTAGAAATGAACTCAAGCTGCAGTATTTCATAAACCGACAGCAGTTGCACCAGTGCCTTTAAATAATCCCAAATCGCATTATCAGAAAACAACCTCAAGAAAAATATATTATTTCAAAAGGGAACATTATTATTAGTTTTTTCTTTTTGATACTTGAGGTTACCAGGGTTTTATCCCTAGTCATGAGAACTGAAGTCCAGTACTCTATTATCAGACTATATGATCATTGGCAGTAGCCTAATTTTCGAGCCAGTCGTAGACATAATGCAAAATACAATAGCTCTGTACTCGTACTATATTTGACATGCCAACTGGAAACAATAGGCTACTTTTTGAGGGACAAAAAGAAACAATAGGCTAGCAAACCTATGTTTTCACCCAATCAATGTAAGGGTATCTTCCTATTAAATATTCATTAGCATTTGCTCAAAAAAAAAATTCATTAGCATGTTTTTAGAAAGTAATGCATTTAAGAAACAAAAGTATAACAGTAAGGGAAAAAAGTGCAAGGGCTGAACACCCAACTCACCTGCTTGCGAGCTCGAGATCTTGCAGCTGATTCTCTATTCTTGATCATTCTCCTTTGCCTTCTCTCAACTACTTTCTCCAAAGCTGCACTGCATTTTCTTCCCCGGCCAAATACATAAGGAACTGGGGACAAAGAACTGGTATCTACACTGTTCTTTGAAATGACATCGGATGATATCTGGCTTCCTGGAGATCCTATACCCACTATTCCCATCCCACCACTCTGAAGCCCACTAGATTGAACAATATTACTATTCATGGAAGGGTCACCAATTCCAACCATTGAACTTCTACCTCCTGGACTAGCAAGCTGTGTAGTGTTCATTAAGTGCATAGATGGAGCAAAGGCAACTGTTTGCTGCTTTGGAAAGAGTGGCCGTGCCTGGGGTTGCTGCTGCTGCTGTGGTGGTTGTTGTTGCTGCTGCTGCTGCTGTTGAGGTTGTGAGGATTTGGTTCCAGTCATGTTCTGTGGTAACCTTGGAGGCTGACTAAGAACTGAGTTATTGTTACTCAAAAACCCATTGTTTCTATTTATCTGTTGAAATCCAAGAGCTACACCCGAGTTATTATTACCAAAGAATCCAGTATTATTTGGAACTCCAAATTGTTGCATATCTTCTCTTACAACACCTGCTTTCACCAAAAATTCCTCCAAAGTCATCTCTCCCAAAGTCCGTTGTCTCTGTGGCAAATTTGCTCCACCACCACCACCACCACCGCTGCTTCCATCTTTAGCACCATCATTTTCTTTCATCAAGTTTCTCCATACTTCATCAACCGTTTTCTGGCTAAGAGTCCTTGGCAACGTTAATGATCCTTGCCTCTGTAGATTGCCTCCAGAAAGACTTCCTTCTCCACCTGGAACTGTAGCTGTCATAAAAGCCTGAGTCTCTTCAGCAGTTGATATGTTCTTCAAGAGTTCATCCATGTTCATTGATCCGAAGTCCTTTCCAATTCCACTAAAGGTGTTCTGTAACTCATCAAAAGTCAACGAGTATATGGATGACTGCCTTGTCAATGGAAAATTCCCCAGTGGCTTAGACTCGTTTCCTTCCATACTTGGAGCATCACCGAAGTTCTTGAAATTCAGATGAGATCCCATTTCTTGTTTTGAACAGCAGCTATCAAAGTTGATCTCAACTCAAATTGCCCTATAAATCCATCAACTGAAGTAGATGAGATGATCATGTCCTTCACTTTTGCTTTTTACTACCCCCCCGCCCCCCTTTTACTTAAGATCTAAATGTTCACCAAACTTTTTAATTCCAATTCCATTAAACCATAAACATCCGACAAACAATAGGATTATAATTCATCACAACTTTCAAAACATAAAAAACAAAAGAATACGGGAAGCAACTAAGATTAAAACTTTTATGTTAAATTTCGAAACTTCAAGATTCTCAAACAAGTAGTACAAAGTAAACAATCATACACATAGCCAAACAAATTGTCCTGCAAATCCAGCCATTTTATGCTGATCATAAACAGAGAGCTGAAAATAGTTTTTGTCATTTTATTTTTCTCCAAAACCCAGATCTATAAAACTAAAAGGAAAACAAATCAATATTGCAGCTAGAAACTAATCACCAATTAACAAGTATCAAACTACCATTTCTCGTAATACTAGAAAACATTCAAGTTCCTAAAATAGCACAAAGATTGAAGCTTTAACAGAAACTAAAACCAACCCATTATTCCAAATCAGAAAATCAATCAACAGCATCTAACATCAAGAAAAATTCAACAACCCCAGTAACAAAAAAAGAAATCAACGAAATAACTTTTCTTTAGAAACCAGAACGAAAAAAAAAGGTAAATCAAATCAAAATTTAAAAAAAAAAATCGCTTCCTGAACCAATTCAAACTGGTTTCACTAATCACGAAAAATTGAAACCAAAATATAATTAAAAGAAAAAATAAAAATACGAAAAAGACAAAAAAAAAGGATAATAAAAATAAACAGTAGAGAACAGAGGAGGAGGGAGTAAAAAAAAGACTAAGAAAATAAAAGAAAGAAAGAGACGATCGTTTTACCTTTTAATTTTGTTTTTGCCAGTATTTAATTTTTGGTAAGTAAACCAAAAATAAAATAAAATAAAAATAGGGTGAAAATCGAAATATTGTCGAGGAAAGAGAGAGAAAGAAACTGATGTTTGCTTGAAGAGAAATGGGGAGGCTTCAGCTGTGTGGAGGCGACAAGTGTCTAGCGCTGCCTCGACACGAGTCCGTATTTAAGGAGCTTCCCTGATTTTTGGTGGATTTAATTGTAATTTGCTTTATCCCATTATTTATTTATTTATTTATTACATTATTTACGTGGGAGATACTTATTCGCGGAAACTGCGCAACGTGGACCAGTAGAATGGGGTTTGAAATCTTGATGTGACATTTAACCAATCAGGAAGAGAAATGTGGGAGACTCTCAACCGTTGGATCTGCTTTTCCGACAAGGTGACAGGATTTTGTTTTAAGAGTTCCTAACTATTTAACTAGCCAGTTCAAGTTGGGCTCAATTAAAATTTAGGGTTGGCCCGGCCTGAAAAATTAGTTTAAAATTTTGTCTATATCTGATTCGAATAAAAATATTAAAATTTGGGTTCAACTCAGCTCGTCAATATTATTTTTTATATTATTTTTATATAATTTTTAAATATATATAATACATCAAAAATACTAAAAACATCAAAATAAATATTTCCCAACAAATTGAAAATATAAAAAATATGTATACTTAAATAATACTAAGATAGATGCAACTTAACAAGCAAATACGTCTAAAATAATAACAAAATTAACAAATGCCTTTAAAATAATAACAAAATTAACAATAAAATAAGTTTTATACAATATCCAAACAATAACAACAAAATAGTAGCAACATAATAGTAAAATGGCAGCAAAATATGAAGAAAACAATAAGAAAATAATACTAAAATTTTTTTATCCTTTAGTGAATTCGAGTCAGGCAGGGTCAGGCCCAGGCCAAAAATGCCTTACCCTAAGCCCGACCTGTTTTTTAAACTGGTCTTATTTTTTTGTCCAAGCCTAGTTTTTGGGCCTATATTTTTAATGTATTAAAAAATTTTAATGTGAACCTTGCAACTTTGAAAATTTTTAATGTTTCCAAAAAATTCTTTGAGTTTCCAATTTAGTCCCGACTTGTTTCTAACGCGTATTTTGGGTCTCGATGGCTCGAATTAGGGACAGTATGTATGAGTTTGATTGGTTTTTTATTTAAATATTATATGATATGAAATGTTTGAAATTTTTATTTGTCTGATCTGTAAACTCCGGTAATACTCCGTAACTCGGTTCTAACGATGGATATGGGTTAAGGGCGTTACAATACTACTTAATTGAATATGTCTAAAATGCTATTATAAAGCTAAACTTAATTTTTAATTAGTATATAACTTTAATATTAATTAAGTGATAATTAATATACTTTTAGTTCTATTCGAGTGATAGTTTTATTTTTACATCAATGAAATTAGCACATTTAAAAAATAAAAGTAACATAACTTTTTTACATCAAAATTTTATCTAATAATTGTAAATCAATTTATAATTATAATTATAATTATCACATTTTTTTTAATATTTTTCTTAGAGTTCTATTCAAGTAATAACTCTATTTTAAATTAGCACAACTTTTTTAACTAATAATTCTAAATTAAATTCTAAATATTTTTAAAATTAATCTAATAATATACTAAAAATTAAAGGGCATTTCCGTTAGTTCAAAAGTTTTTTCCAAACTCATGCTTTGTCACATACGTTGTATGTAATTTTACGTATTTAATATTTAATTATTTTTTAAATATTATATTTTTAATTGCAGTAATTAGTGTAAAATAACATTTCTTATTTGAATTATTAGATATAATTAAAATATATTAATTTATTTATTCAAATATTATAATAGAAAACTTTCAAATAATAATTAAAATATTTTTAACATATAATATAGTTTTACTTTACACAATTAATGTAAAATAATAACTAATTAACATAATTAACTTTAATATTAGTTAAGTGATAAATAGTAAGTTTAAAATTTCATTTAAATAATCAACAAGTGGTTGGGTGTAATGCTAAGACACATTGCATTCCCATTGAAAGGACTTAAGTTCAAAATTTGGAGACGATATTATTAGGAGGGACAACCATAAATCCCGGACATGGACTGTAAAATGAACTTGAAGTATAATTAAAAATAAAAAATTTATAGCTAATGTTTTTGTTGTTGTTTAGCCAAATAAAAATGGTTAAAGTTATTTTAATAATTTTAATTACCCAAATAAAATATATTATTTAATTATTCATTTATCAGAATATTTTTAATTAATTTTTAGTCCAAATACAGTGTATAACGCTGGTCGAGTCAGAAAGGAAATCTGCAAAATTGCCGGTGCCCGCAAATTCGCACAGAAAGAAGAAAAAAGAAGGTAAGAACTAACAGCGCGTGAACCCCAGATGCGGGTCATCGAATATTCCAATTCGCACAGCTTGAAGGGGGCGCGCGGAAGAAAAATAAATATCTGGTTGACATTCGCCAAAGATATTATCCTTCTTGATGACGTGGCACTTACATGATGTATTGACACGTGTAAAAGTGTCTCCTTGTGGAGCCTTTATTGGCCACCTCAACACCGCCTCTCTCCATTTTCTACTGCTAAATTGAGGGATCAAATTTTCCTTTTTCAAAATTTGAAACAAAAGAAAAGAAAGTCACAATGGGAGATAACCTCTGCCGGAATTTTCCCTTTCCGGCTCCGTCTTTGCATCCTCTAGCTTGCGTACCTGAGTTGACTCAAACCAACTTGGACTTCTCTGATTCTGGTGTTACCATTGAAAGCTTCAGAGATCCTGCTCCAATTGCACAACTGGTAATTTCCCTTTCTAATTGATTTCTTTAAAAATTTGAATTATGGATTTGCATGTGTTATTCTTCACCAACAAATTTTAGTATTTGGTTATTAGTGATATGATAATTCTATAATATTGTTTTGACTGCTGAAAATTTGTTTTTTTCTTAATTAGTGAAGCCTCTATTTTCAGTTAGAAAATCAAATTAGGGGAAACTAGAGGGTTGATGAGATCTCTTCATAGAAGAAAGTTGCAATTGATAATATTATTTTTCAATTTTTTTCCAATAATGATTTTGTTGTCATTAAAAATAAAGATCACGATAAAAGCATTTAACTAATCCTGTTTTTGGAAGTGACAGTCACCCGTTGAATTCTTTTGAGTTGCATAAAATTTTGAATCTACTGATCTTTAATTGATAATCTCAGTTTTTATAAATCTTAATGGTTTGGCACGCTTCACGGTTTTTGGAGTGTAGAAATGGAAATTCAGTATTTTGTCGTAGTACAATCAACTCTCTCCATAACTGTCCCATTTATCTCTCAAAATTTTAGAGTTTATAGGGACATGACTCTTATACACCTACAACAAACTACTGAAAGGTTTGGTGTCTCATAACCCTCATGCTTGCTGAGATATTCGTAGGGATAAAAACTGTTGGAACTTGGAAGCAATTCCTACTGAAAACTTAAGAGAATTTTCCCCTTATTATTAATGAAAAATGTGATGTAATTTCAAACCGCAGCCAGCAAAGCAAAGGTGATAAGCTCCAATCCGGGGATTTCTACCTGGCTGTGATTTCGCATACTGAAAAGAACTTGAGAGAACATAGCAACTCTTTATTCCCTCTACATGCATGTTGGAAATATTATAATATGGATAATCGAAGGTGTCTTACTTTGTAATTTGGAGTTCATTTTTCTTTTTCTTTCTAACAGAAGATTTAGTTTCTAATAATTTAATAGGGGGGTGGAAGGCTGGAAGGAAGTTTTAAAGTCTATTTTCCAGTTATCTAGATAGAATTGGTTACATTTTTCTATTGCAGATTGATCTGTGACTCTGGTAGTTTTGGCATACCATTTTCATCCATTGTCCTGTTCTTTTATGTTTCAGAAACTTTTGTTTAAATTAAATCTTAAGTTTGTATTAGACATTTACCATTGGACAAGTATCTCATCTTTCTTAACAGGTAATGCAAATAAAATGGTATTTGAGCCAAAAAGTTGGTGGATGTTCTGGGATATTCCTCATTACTGAGGCTAAAATGCTAGAATTTTGGGAAAATAGCCTATACGCTATTCTCTTTGTCCAAGGCTAAGCATTTGATTCACCAAGTGGATTAAGATACCCTTAATGGAAGTAGAAGGTTTTTTCTTGGATTAAGTGATTACTAAACTTGTTTGACTTGATTTATCTATTATTGGTCCCCACCCTCCCCCTCCTTGCTATTTCTATGGTTCACTGTGTTGTTCCAGAGATCTGTTATTTTCCCTTTTGAGAAAGAAAAAGTGCATACTTGTTTATGGCCCTTGGGATCTAGTTCCCTCTAGATTTGCAGCAGGCTCTAGTGACCTCTATGTGAAACATTTCCATTTCCTTATTCCATTTGGCATATATGATGGGATTCTGCTGGTGGTTGTTAGGTACCCTATAGAATGCCTCAAATATGTCTTGTTAATTCTTTATTTTCTATCAATAGACTTCTCATCAGCAGCTTTAATTGTCCAGTCATCTCTAACATCCTGATATAGTTTTTAGTATTGCAATTCTGGATTCCTTTGGTTGGTTTTGCAATTTCCTCTTGGCATCAACTAGTTCTTCCAACCTAGGTTTAAGTATTTGTCAGTACCTTTGCCATCTGTTTCTATAATAAAATGTATCCTAGATATCCTAAAAGGTCAGGACGATTGGTTAGAACCTAGTAGAATCCTACTTCAGCTATTTGGAGTCCCTGAGGATTGGATGGTAAGTTAAAGATTGTCCTCTTGTTGTAGGAAACCTTTCTTTTCTTTAGTAATTAGTCTTATGTAAATGGTTAAATTTTTCCCCTGCCTGCAATAAGTTGTGTTCAATTTTTCTCTTTATTGTAGGGCTATCTTTTCCTAGTGGTTCAGCTTTATTCTTTTCCTTTGTTAATTTGAATTCTAACTTTACAGGGACAAACTATGGTTTGGACAAATGAAAAGCACAACACTTATCTTGATTCCTTAGAAGCATCATTTGTCAAGCAGTTGCATTATTCTAAGAGCTTGCATGGCTGTCACCCACAAGTGGGAATGCGAGAGCCATGTCTGTTCCCCCAACTGCTAGTAGGACATAATTCTTCTCATCAGGTCTGAGGCCTAATCTGCTTGACAGCTTCATGTTAAGATGTCATCTCAATTAATTGCCTTGCTTCAATAATTTATCTTCATTATCTTTCCAGTTTTCTATCCTACAAGATGGCTGTGGCCAGAAGATAAACTATGAGAGCAATGACCCTTTATTGGAAAGCACTGCTGATTCTGGTGCTGTCCTGGGAACTCCATGGTTACATCATTTTAGGTCTGCTGGAAAATGCAGCTCAATAACATTTCCTGTTCCAAGAAAAATTGCGGTTCCCAATGATGAAATCTGCTCGAGAAGTAATACAAACTTCTATTGCAAATCAGCAGTAAATTCAAAGCACAATCCCATTGTTAATTCCTGCAATCACAGCTTGGATAGCTGCACTGCTGGTAAATATAATTAAAAGCTTCTATCTGTTAGTATGTTTTCCTCTTTTTCTTTTCTCCTTTATTCACATCTGTTAAGAGTTTCCATATTTCATAGTAACTTGTGCATACTTAGAGTCTATGCATTCAATTTTTCGTGAGCACGCTTTAGTTCCTGGAGCTTTATGCAGACAAGCATCTTCTCCTAGTATATTTTGATGGAAATATTTCACGAATGAGTCTTTTGCAGTACTAAGTTGAAAGGGAATTTTTATGAATGGTTTGCTGGAGGAGCCTTGCTTTATCTACCAAGTGTTAGGCAGTTCAAAATATCTCACTAAGTTCAGGAAGAATATAAGCTTACACAAGAAATGACAGGATAATACTGAAGTGTTTAGCATCATGCAACCAACCACCAGTGTGGATTAAAATGCTTTCGTGAAATAAAGAGTGATTAGATGGAGAACATGGGTTGAAGTACTCAAGAGGATTTGAAGTTCTTTATATTTCATTGGCTTTAGCAGTAGACATGTAATATATACCTATATTATGTCGGGTGTCCAAGTGGGTTATTATGAGAAATCATCCTAGCGACTCGTGATTAAGCATCTCTAATTCCTTCTATGGTAGCCACTAGCCAGTACCTGTTAATGATTCCTTTATTCTGGTAGATCAGTTCTTATTTTCTGCGACTTCAGAACTTTCTTGCCATCTGGACACTTTCCTTTTGCTTGGATTTTTAGGAGGATCTTGTTTATATTACTTTGTTTGTCCCTGAGAAATTTTCAACCTTTTTTCGGTTGATGTGGTTTGGTTGCTTTATCTTTTGTATAATTTAAGTATTTGATCTTTTATAGAGGTCTCAGATCAGAATTTTGTGGCTGAAGACCATGGAGAAAAGACCAGTTATGCATCCGGGGCAAAACGCATGAAGATGATGACAGTGCTTGATGCTTCTAGTGATAGTCAAGTAATGTTAAATTTAACTTTGTAACCTCAACTTCTGTACGAGATTATCAGATCGAATCTCACATCATCTCTTGCTCAGGTTGCCCCAGTTGGCAATTTACATACAATAGATGACTCGATAATCAGCAATATATCGGCAAAAAGAGGGAACAAGAAATTACTGTCAGATCACCCAGAGCGCTTGACCTGCCCGAAGTCTGACACACATTACTTTCTAAGGGAGAGTTAAATTGCTACATTGAACCGATGGAGACAAATTCAGTTTTTATTTGCTGCCTGTTTGAAGAAGAATTCTGGGAGAGAACACAGCAGCAGGAGTTGATTTCCGGTGATTGTCTTTCTAATGGCTATACCACTTGGTGGGCACGACATTGTGACTCTGTGCACTCGTAAGATCTAACATAGATTTAAGTAAAACCTTTTTTTTTTATGGATCTGCATTACAAATTTACAATTTAGGTATACCTAAACTTGCATGCTAACCAACATCTGTTGTTCAATCCGAAGTGGTTGACTATCGCCGACCTGTTTATACAAATAGGCACAATGGATAGATATAGAGGATAGGGAATTCAATATGCACGCAGGTTTTAATGATGTTAGTCCTTAATGTCTAATCTGTATGTTTGTTTCTCTGAGATGTATAAATTCCATTTACTTTTGAGGTAGTGAACATATAAATTCAGAATCTTGATGTAACATATTGTAAATGTTAACACACTTGAAATTCTGACTTTTTTATAAAAATGACAAAAATTTCGACTATTTACGAAAATAATTCTCTTAAAAATTACGTACGTAAATGACGCGTTTTGAATAGTAAACTTCAGTGCCGCCGTTGCTATTGGCGGTACCATCTATCATAATCACCTAATGATTGGCTCATGGAATTAAAAAAATGACTTTTTTTGGGTGCTATCTTTGACATTGGTGGCACCAATATTTGTATTTGTAGACTCGCTTAAAAAATTTGTAGACTTGCTTAAAAATACCGATGTTCTAGGGAAAAAGGCAAATTTTTTTTTTATATATATATATAGTTTAATGTGTGTCGCCATTGTCATTGGCGACACTAGTGTTTTTGTTTTAAAAAACTGGGTGTTAGATTGGTGTCACTGTTGCTATTGGCGGCATCAGTGACTTTTAAACAGAATGTTGAAATTTTTTTGGTCCTGCTGTTGTCATTAGCGGTGTATGTTTTGTCAAAAAAAATTGAATGGTATTTTCGTCGTCAAGTGAAGAAGCATGAGGACCGAAAAAAAAATTGATATATACTCTGTTTGAAAAACTTCAATGGTGAGAAAGTTGAATCTAGAATGATAGAAAGAAAACTGAAAATCTTCTAAGAAAAGTAAAATATTATGGGAGAGATTGAAGAAAAGTTGAAAAAAAAAAACGGTTAGATGAATTAACTAGCATTAACACTATTAATCAATGTAATTAAAATCTGTTAATGGAAAAATATTAATAAAAAAAAACCTTTCAAATAAAAGATGTCTGGTGACACCAATGGCAATGGCTTAATCTATCACTCATTTTTTTGAAATAAAAATACTGGTGCCGCCAATGGCAACGATGACATCCATTAAATTATGATTTCTTTTCTTTTCTCTCAAAATACTAGTATTTCTAAGTGAATCTACAAATACACACTGGTGTCGTTAATAGCAACGGTGACACTTAAAAAATCATTTTTAATTTTACGGGCCAATCATTGGATAATTGTGATGAGTGGTGTCGCCAATAACAACGGGACACCAGAATTTACTGCAAAAAACGGATCATTTACGTATACAATTTTCAGGATGGTCATTTTTATAGATAATTAAAAATCTTGAGTATTTATATATATATATATATAAAAAGCCTGAAATTCCTATTTCCTATGCTGGTTTGATCCATTTCTTATCATTGACCAACTCTTCAAGATCTTTCAAATTGTTATTTGTTAGTTTGGTATATATTTTTTATCGGCCAATAAAAGTATGAAATGAAAATGCTGTTTTCTTATGTCTTTAGATGTTAGAATGATGATTTGAGCAAACTAAACTTAAAAGCAAAGGGAAAAGTCAGAAGCTAGTTGGGTTGCGTATGGATTGTTAAGCCATGATTAGCAATTTGACATCTATGTGAGATTGAAAGCATATGTCTATCTTCCAGATCCAATTAAGCAAGTAGCTGTTTGTCTAGGGATACCCTTTTGAACAAAATATAATATTAAGAAAATTCTGAATAATAATTGGATTATTTGAATTCCAAAATTTGAAGGTATAAAAATGACTTGAATTTAGTATTTATATTTTAATTTTATCAATTTTAGTCTCTATATTTTTTTAAAAATTTTAGTCCTAATTCAATGGAAATAGTTAAATTCATTTGGTTAAATTGTGTATAAAATTATATATTTAGTTCTTCTTTACCAATTAAATCTTCTTAGTGGCTATATTTTTTGAATTTTAGAATTTCAGTCTTAATACAAACGATAAATTTAAATCTATTAAATGATTTTTTTTTGGTAATATGTGAAAAAAGTAAAAAAGTGTAGCATTATACATGTTGTAATATGCTTAACACATCAAAAATTAAAAATAATATAACTTAACTTAATGAGTGCAACAGTTATCATTTGGCTAAGACTAAAATTTTCAAATTTTAAAAGTGTAAGGATTAAAAATGGTCAAATTAAAATACAAATACTAAATCCATAATTTTACATAAAGTATAAGGTCTAAAAACATAATTTGACCTTGTTTTAAAGAGGAGTTAAGTCCAAGCACAATCTTCATCTCTATTTTCAACCTACTAAATTTTACCGTCATTTTTTTAAAGGGTTTATACATGATATCATAGTTACAATATAAGTTATAAATAATTCCTATCAATATCATAATATATTCAAATCGGTCACATATGGTGCGACTTCAATCTAGAGGGAGAATCCCATATACAGGGTTTTTTACCTAAATAGTATAGAAAAAAACACTGAAATAGGATGTCAGAAAAAAAATTTATCAAAATAGGTTACTTTTTCATTAGAGCCTATTAGATAGGCGCCAATGAATAAAATAATAATAATTTTTTTTGAATAAAATATAATTTTATACTTTCCCGGGTCAATATTTAACTCGTATAATACATAGTATTGACACCTATTTGGAAGGCGTCAATGGTGGTGCCTATCTAGGGGGCGCCAATGGTGGTGCTTATCTGGGAGGCGCCAATGCTTTGATTTTTTCGGGTTTAGGGTTATGTTATAAATTTAGGATTATGTTATAGATTTTTGTGTTTGTAATTATTTAAAATTCAATTTATTAGTAATAAATTACAAAATTACTAATAAGTTATACTAATAAATTTATAACATAATCCTAAATTACTAACAAATTAATTATAAAATAATTACAATATTCATACAAAAAATTACAATATTACAATATATCCCGACATTACAATATTCATACAAAATTACAATATTACAATATTCATACAAATTATTTAAAATTTAGGATTATGTTATAAATTTAGGATTATGTTATAAATTTTTGTGTTTGTAATTATTTAAATTTTAATTTATTAGTAATAAATTACAAAATTACTAATAAGTTACTAATAAATTTATAACATAATCCTAAATTACTAACAAATTAATTATAAAATAATTTCAATATTCATACAAAAAATTACAATATTACAATATATCCCAACATTACAATATTCACACAAAATTACAATATTACAATATTCATATAAAATTGCAATATTTTTTTGTTATTAATTATTAATTATAGATTATCTATATTTAGTATGAATATTGTAATTTTTTGTATGAATATTGTAATATTATAATTTTGTATGAATATTGCAATTTTTTTGTATGAATATTGTAATATTGTAATATTATAATTTTGTATGAATATTGTAATGTCGGGATATATTGTAATATTGTAATTTTTTGTATGAATATTGTAATTATTTTATAATTAATTTGTTAGTAATTTAGGATTATGTTATAAATTTATTAGTAACTTATTAGTAATTTTGTAATTTATTACTAATAAATTAAATGTTAAATAATTACAAACACAAAAATTTATAACATAAATTTCATTGGCGCCTCTCTATAAGGCACCTTCATTGGCGCCTCTCTATGAGACACCTTTATTAGCGCCTACCTGATAGGCGCCACCCGACCGGACCCGTTGACCGTATTTTGACCCGTATTTTTTTAAAAAAATTATTAAAAAAATATAAAAAATATTTTATTCAAAAAAAATTTATTATTATTTTATTCATTGGCACCTATCTAATAGGCTCCAATGAAAAAAGTAACCTATTTTGGTAAATTTTTTTTCTGACATCCTATTTCAGTATTTTTTTTTCTATACTACTTGGGTAAAAAACCCCATATACATAATGAGAGTCAAACTCAACCGCTAAAAATTTTAAGACTTTAGCATTGTTAACACCATTAAGACTTTATTCGCTATTAGATTTTATTATCATTAAAAAAATCTAAGAAAATAAAGGTCTTGTTTGGTTGGGTTATTACTGGTACATTGTGTTACTTAATGCATTGGTATTTTGTAATTTTGAAAATATGGAATGATTAACATGTATTTAAGGAAGTCTCCACTTCTTGAAGAACTGTGATAGATTGGCCTGTTTCCATATTTATGTGCTTGGTAATTTATGAAATCAAATTTTTGGGTTGTGCTAATATTGTGGATTGTATCTAACCCATCAATGAAGATCATATCATTTTGAGAATATGTTTAAAGAATTGGATCAAATTGTATCACATCTATCTAATCCCTTAGATCGAGGAAGTTGGATTGGATTAGTTGAAGACTTAACTGCCAATAGTCCTTGTTTACCTTATTTGTTATTATTATATTATATTCAACTAGTTTAACTATTGTTTAATAGAGATTCATATAGATTTTCATTATGTTAGTAAGTCTCAAAAACTCTATATATTTGAGAAACTTGTATAAGTTTATTTACTGAGATGAAGTGCATTTAATTTGTTCAAGTGAGGAATGTTATTTTTGAGAGTGCATTTGATTGTAAACCTTGTGTTATGGTTTTATTATTGGAAAAAATCTGGTTCAAAAACGATTTTCTTGCATAGCAAAAAACTAAAATTTTAAAAATCGAGCCAATTTACGATATTTATAGTAATAAACGTTTTCCCGAAATCGCACTTGTGTTTTGGGCTAGACGGATTCTTGCTGTTTAGGCTTTCAATCGAACAACCTTCTTTGCTATTCTCGTACCACGAATTGCTTCGAGTGTGGGTTTGAACAAATTAAAATCAAATACAGAACCTGAAATTATTTTCTTTACTTTCATGGGAAAATAAATCTCTTATAGAAACCAGTTGAATTGTTATTCCCAGAAGATTCACTACTTTCGAGTAGAATAATAATATCTCAAAGTTGAGTAAAACTTTTTAACATTTTTAGCCTCACCAGAGTCATTTGTTTATAGGGAGAGGAAGTGAAACCCTAGTTAAATTAGTAAAATGTATTTAATGTCTATTTAATAGAAAAAAGAATCCCCTAGTTGAACTAGGAGAGAGGGGCGACTAAAAGGGCGTGCCTCCCCTCATATGTATTATGATGAGGATTCGGGTCTCTCCTGTATTGGGTCCAATTATATGTGTTTCTTGAACTTTTAACCTAGCACTTTATAATTTAATCCAACTCAGTACATGTTTTTCTATTTTTCAAAATAGACATTATTTATTAAATTAATTTAAATTAATTAATTTCCCAATTAAATAATTTTCTCAATCCATTCTAATTCCGTTAAAATCATGACAACCTTACCGTAAAAGAATCTATGAGAAAATATATTTAATTTCTATATTCAATAAATTCACAAAGACCAATTAATTTAATTTAATTTTCTAAATTCAAGTAATTAAATAATTAATTATTTGAAAAATCATAAATTAATTCTCAAGTCATTTTCATACTTAGTGAGAAAACCACATTCATTTCTGTATGTTACCTATTTCTTTAACTTTGTCATTTCTATCCATTTCTGTTCATTTGATTTAACATGCAATTCATTTCTAGTTTTAACGAGTTAGCGGAGGGAATGATTGGACATACGTGATTAAGGCTCAAATTATTTATAATTAAGTTTTAGCTTTTCACTCATTAATTATAAACTCATTTAGTCACGAAGTCATTTCACAATAGTATCGTAACTGAGCTCTCCCCAATCACATACCATTACAAAAACTACTCAATTAATACTCGTCCAATGACCTTGCCATATGTGTGTTACCTTCATAGGATATCCTTAATTTTTTTTTGGATAATCATTATATCTTATTTCATGACAAGTTAATTATTATCATTTAGTAATTAAGTCATTCATTACAAAGACAAGCGACTCGTGGCCACGCTTATTTTTATCTACTATGTAATGTTAATGAGAAGATATCATTTACCCATGTCTTGGGCTATTAATTTTACTATTGTGAATGATGCTACATACTGCAAAAATCGTATACCCCACACACCAACTTTTGATTCCTTAATTATTCGAATTCAGATTTTTACATACATCAAGTATACGAGTGACCGTCGCCAGACGTGTGAACATCTAGACTGAAAATACTGCAGCAAAAGGATAAATAATAAAGCAGCAGTGTTTGCAAGTATATGAGTCAAATTGTAATATAGTAAAGTGTTACAACGAAACACTTAAAAAACTATTTCGAGAATCATACCCAAAGGAAGTTGAATTAAACTAAAATTTGTTTTTCTACACTAATTGGGATAAACAGTAATAATCTAAAATTATAGTACGAAAGGCCAAATTAAATTTAGATAACAAAAATAGCCTAAATTAAATAAAACTAAGGAAAACAAATCAAAAATCGAAATTAACTCAAAGAAACAAGCAGAAGATTAACTCATGTCAGTGTTCATAATTAACTCTAGAACTTTGGTTTTAGTGAATTGACTATTAACTAACTAATTATTACCTTTCGACCTCTAACTAATTAATTAATCAACAAAAACAACTTATTCTTTCGACCTCATTTACCTAAATTACTTCCTGGGTTATTAATCCTAAGGTTTAAGCATGCATAATTTAAGTCAACCAATTTTAAAACAAACCCTAATTCCTCTATTAATTATTCCCACATCCGATCGTTAATCTCCCTAAGGAAATTAGTCCTCATGGATCTCGATGCAATTTTCCCTAATTTCAAATTAAACATGTTGAACAAATATTTAAAAAAAGACATGGAATAGAGAAATTGATCCATTTTGATATCAAGTTGTGCGTGAAAGCCGTAATTCATTTGATAGTTGTGAAAATAATGTTGATTGCAATTGAAAACCAAAAAGAAATTTATAAAAATTAAATAAATGAAAGCTTGGATCCAAATCGAATCCAAGTCAGAATAAGAAGAAAATTTATGTTTTTGAAATAAAAGACTAAATTGAAAATAAACTGAAACTAAAATTAAATCCTAAAAATCTACTCTAAAAATGGCTCTCTAAACGGCCTCTTTAACTTAGGCTAAGTATGAATATATATAGCAACGTGTTCTGCCCTAACTAGGTCAATTACAAGCCATAAGACTGAATAAAATGTGTCGTGCAAAAAAAAAAAAACCTTGACTTAAAATTGTCCTTCATCGTTTTGGTGTCATGACACCACAAGACCAGTGTCGCGACATTGAACTTCGCAAACTTCTTTGGTTTTGAAGTGTGATGTTGCGACACCACTTGCTGGCGTCACGACGCTATCGTTGTCCTTAATGTTCTTGGCCTAAAAACGGTGTTTTGCACACTAAATCGACTTGTTAGTCCTTCTCTAGGCTCGTATTGGCCCATTAGGTCATTAGATTAGACTAAGGGCATGTTTAGGTTCGTCTACTAACATAAGTTGTGTTTCCGTATTACGATCTGACCATATTATGCTGCTTAGTAGTAGTTAAACATTAGACAACTAGTAAGCTAATATTTGTTTCCATTTTGCTTTGCATACAAAAACCATTAAGGACAATATAAATGAATAATTTTATTAACCAATCTATTCAAAAAAATTACAAGTGCACATAAACAAAAATATTACACTTAGGGCACCAAATCCAACATTTACAACCTAAGTTGACAAGGGTGAAGTTAGTGGTGAGAGTACCAATTCTCTAGGATACAAAAGTGAGGAAATTTTTACTAAGATGTGATAGATTTAGGTTCACTTATTGTAAGTGTTGAATATAGTGAACATTTTTTTACCAAGCTAGTGTAACAGTCCGTTTTCAGTGAAGCCGGAATAGTGGTTTTGGGACCACAAATTTGAGTTCGGAAGAAAATTTATTTTAATATTATTTTATGGTCTACCGTATGATAGAAATATCGTATAAAAATTTTGTTAAGAAAATTTTATCGATTACATGTCTAATTAGATGGAAATGACAAAATTGCATAAAATGCAAAAGTTGAGTTATAGTAGCTATAGGTATCAAATAGCTATGGAATTCAAAATTTGAGGTCCTTATATGACAAATAAACCATTAAGAGGAGTTAGTAGATAAGTATGATTAGTCATCAATGGAAAATTAAATAAAGAAAATGATTAAATTGGAAAGTAAAAGATAAAAAGATGATAAATAATAAAATAAACTAAAATATCATCATTTTATCATCTTTCCCAAATTAAAGACATGGAAACCCTAGTTATGGGTGTTGAGCTCAAGCAAAATATTTTGGCTTGATTAGGTATGTATTCTTGTCCCGTTTTTAATAATTTTTATATTTTCGAGATCATAATAGCTTAATTTAGCTATCTTGGGGATTAATTTGTAAAGTTATCAAAGTGCTAGGGTTTTTCTATGGATGAATATAGTTGAATTATGATGTTTTATGATATAAAATGAAAGGTTGTTGATAGGCAAACAACTTTTGTAAAGGGAATTTTGATGAAATTATAATTTAGGGACTAAATTAAAAAGATGTAAAATTTATGGAAAAATTCTGAATTTTGTGAAATACATGGGCTGCTATTGTGATATATGAAAATCAGTTAGGCTTGGAATAAGGATTAAATTGTATGAATTTTATTTTCCGAGTCTAGGGACAAAATTATAATTAATTAAAAGTATAAGGGCAAAATGATAATTTTTTTCCAAAGATGTGAATTGGATTGAATTGAATATAAATTAATGTTAAATTCATTCATATAGATCTGGATAGATCAAATATAAAGGTAGATCAGGGAAAAGAGAAAGTAATGGATTAGTAGTTTTTGTGTACACAAACATTGTCGATGTAAGTTTTTGCAACTAAATTGTATATTTATATGTTTGAATTGAATTGTATGTATGAAATTGTATTATTGCCATGTATATGAAATTTATCACATATCCAACGATGACTGATAAGTATTAAGTCCCGTTTGAATAAAAGAAATTTAATGGATACAGGGTTCCCAAATTGGTTATTGTTATGCATGTGTTGCGGACACACCACAGCTCGAAAGAGCGTCCCGTTATTAACTCTCACGGGCTCCCGTTATACGGTTCTTGTGAGCTTCCCGTTAATAGCTCTTTGGAGCATCCCGATTAGTTGTGATCCTGCATGTGTTGTGGACATATCGCAGCTCTTATGTGCATCCCGATATATGACTCTTCGGAGCTTCCCGATTTAAAGGCTCATTTATGAGCTTCTCGATTAATTGGCTCTCCGGAGCTTCCTAATATTGGCTCGCTTGAACTTCCCAATTATGGCTCGGATGAGCTTTCCGTTATATGGCTTGAAAGAGTTTCCCATTTACATGTTTGCATGAGCACTCATGTATATGATTTGACGGATTACAGTACTATCCGAGTATCCATCCATATTTTCAATGATTCAACGGGTAAAATCCTGACAGGAAAAAAATATGAATTGGAATTGAATCATTACACGTATATACCTGAAAAATATGGAATTGATATATGAACACAAGAAGTGGAAAATTATGAACATGAAAAATTGATGTTTGATGAGCTCATACATGTTTATTAGTGTTTATATGACTAACTTAATTTTTGAGGATATGTGTTATGCTTTTGGCCATGTTGTTTGGAATATGTTTTGTATGCTTACCTTATATGTGAAATAATGGTAAGTTAATCTCCGTTATACGAACTTACTAAGCATTAAATGCTTACTCTGTTTCATTTCATTTGTTTTATAGTAATCCGGAAGCTTGATTTGGTTGACAGCTGGTCGAAGTAACATCACGCTATCCTTTGGCTCATTTCAGTATAAATAGAAAAATTACTTTTGGTTATAATAACATGTATAGGGTAATTTGGCCAATGTTAGCTTAAAAGTATTTTGTTGTAAATAACCATTGGAATGGCTTGAGTTAGATATATTTGATATGTATATAAGTGTGGCTTATCATGATTGTTATGTTGATGAATGGTTTAGAATAACATGATTAGAGAAATATGCATATGTGTTTCTATGGTCATTTAGGTAAGATTGAATAGTTTGGCATATGGGGTGCTATGACATGTATTAAACTTGGTTTTAGCTTAAATTAGATGTCTTGTATTGGTTGGTGAAAGTGTTAATGTAGGTGGAAGGCAAATTGAGTAAGAAAAGTGGTCTTAGAAATGACCTATTTTCATACACACGGGCGTGTGGTTTGGCCGTGTGTCCCTCGCATATTAAAAATTTCAAAACAGAATGCTCAAAATTGTTCACACGGCCTAGCACACGAGCGTCTGACTTGGTCGTGTGACCCTCGCACCTATTTAATTATGCTTGGCCA
This sequence comes from Gossypium hirsutum, assembly GCF_007990345.1. NCBI lineage: Eukaryota > Viridiplantae > Streptophyta > Magnoliopsida > Malvales > Malvaceae > Gossypium > Gossypium hirsutum. The sequence continues at coordinate 3,162,415 of NC_053448.1, forward strand.
TGTGACCCAAGTCAAAGAGTTACACGGGTATGGACAAGGGCTGGACACGACCATGTGTCCCTATTTCGAATGTCCACACAGCCTGAGACACGGACGTGTCTCTTGACCGTGTGAGACACACAGCTTGGGCACATGGGCAAGCTTGAACAATAAGCTACTCAAAAATCATTCGTTTAACCAATTCAAAACATATTCAAACACATCCAAAATATGTCAAAACAATCGTCCTAGGTGCCTAACCAATGTACCCTCATAGGTACGACAATTATATCATCAAAACATATCAATAAAACATCATTCAAATCCAATTTGTAAACATGTCAAATTCAATCTATTTTTCCTATTTCATGTTCATTTAAACATTAACTTAAACTTGCCATAATATGACCTCAAACATAAACACATATTTATATGTATATAACCATCCAATATTAACTTATAAACTTATTTACAATCAATCCACAAAATGATTAATATTTAGACACCCTAGGTACATGCTGACACAAAAGGAAAAACATCACCACGTTTGAGTTCGAGATCGTTGTTGGATGCTAAATCGACGATCAAAATTTAGTACTTAACCTGCGCACAAAAAACAAAACCGTACGTTGAGTAAAACTCAGTGGTATTTCTATAACCCGAATATTTAAAGACAAGATAATATAATATGCACATTTTAATTATAAGCAGAATTGAATATTAAAAACCATATTTATTCTAGTCATTCAATATTCAATTCATAAATACATCATTCATACCATACTCAATTCTCATCATTTTTTATATAATAGCTTTTCACAATATGATACACATATCATTTAAACAACAATATTGTTCATTCCATATCCAATTCATGAATACACAATTCATGTGTCTCAATCCATATTTCAATTCACTGTCCCATTTTCATTTCACATACAATATCATTTAATATCAATCATAATGCCATTTCATTTAATTACCCCTATTAACACGACTTGGACTCGGACGGATACACGGATCCAACCAAAACACACCAGTTTGCACCCAGTGCCTCATCGGATAATTCGAAATAATAATTTGACACCCAGTGTCTCATCGGCTAAACTGAAGTAAATTAGCACCCAGTGCCTCATCAAATATATCTGAAGTAATAATTTGACACCCAGTGTCTCATCGACTCGAAGTCGAAGAAATCCTTGAACTCTTCCAATCCTATGGCATGCCATCTATATCCGACTCAGCCCGATACAGTTAATAGGGTTTAATTTCACAATTCAAAAACAACCATTATCCAATATCAATTTTTCATATAATCACATATACATATAAATTCACTTTAATATTAAAATGTCAAATACCCACCTCAATCACTTACCATAAACATTTAATCAAAATACAACAATTAATAATTAGATTCAGATTATAGATATACAAACTGAAAATTCTGAGCTATTCCTCATCGACTTTATCTTTTCCCTTTTTTTTGGTTCATTAGGGTTTTTATTAGTTGGAACTTCTAGTTATCTTGGTAGGAATTTGATATCTTTATTTCCGTCTTAGCAAATAGTTTTATTTTCCACAAGGAATCATGATGTCTTTCTATGGAATCGCAGGCCTTTTTATTAGTTCCTATTTGTGGTGCACAATTTTTTGGAATGTAGGCAATGGTTATGATCGATTCGATAGAAAGGAGGAAATAGTATGTACTTTTCGTTGGGGTTTTCCTGGAAAAAATCGTCGCATCTTTAGACGCTTCCTTATGAAAGATATTCAATCCATCAGAATAGAAGTTAAAGAGGGTATTTATGCTCGACGAGGGTTCCGGTACGACGTTAGCTACGGAATTAAAAAAATTATCAATACAACACCATTCAATTTCATATTGAATATTTTAATTTTTGCTCAATATTTGCCTAATTTTCAATTTAGTCCCTAAACCGAGACTAATTTTATTTATTCACACCCAATCTTATATTTTGATACAAATTCCACTTTAGACTAGATTTAACTCCCTAATTTCACTTAAATCCATAAATTTCAAATTTTCACAATTTAGTCCCTAATACTCAAAATTTACAATTTATTCTACAATTCAATCTTTTTTCATTTCTAACTTAAAAATCTATCAATTTAATCCCTAATACTAAAATTATTCAACATAGACAACACTTAAAAACTCAATAATTTCTAAAATTTTGACATGGGTCAGGTAGTATTTAATATTGGAATTCTAAAAACATAAAAATTACAAGAAAAATGGACTAAATTGACTCACCAATTAAGCTTTGAACTTTGAAACCCTAATTTCTCCTTTCTTTCTTTCTCTTTTTCTTTCTTTCCCTTTCTGTTTTCGTTTCTATCTTGGTTTCTTTTTCTATTTCTTTTATTTATTTGTTTGTTTTGTTTTATTATTATTTCATTTACTTATTATTATAATAATATAATATATATACTTAAATATTAAGTAAGTATAATTTATTAATAAATATATGTATATAAATTTTACATATCTACTCACCAACACCATCCACTTGTTGGAATAAGGCTAAATTGCTTCTTTAGTCCCTTTACTTTTTCTTTAATCTATAATTCAACTTTCACTCTTTATGCAATTTAGTCCTTATACCTAATTACTCTTAATCCATGCAAATTCACCTAACCAAAACCTAATTAACTACACAACTAACTTCGTAAATATTTTTAATAAATATTTATGAGTCTGTTTTACGAAAACAAAATCTCGAAAATGCAATTTTTGACACCAGTGACTATCGGGTCGTTACATTTAGTCCTTTATCCAAAAAAATCAATTTATCCACATCTCCATCAACCAACCTTCTTTTTAGATGTAGCTACTCATGCTGAAAATAAAGAGAATGGACATGAAAATGAAAAGTAAGGAAACTATTAAAATAAAGTTTAAGAAAATATAAAAGTTTAGATTTTTATACAAGGAAACTTAAAGAACATGAAACTAAAGGCATTCAATAAGAAAATCTAAAGTAATAAATATAAAAGAAACAAAATTTAACTAAGTTAAAGTAAAAGAAACTGAAATACATTAAACTAAAGCTAGAAAGATCTTACAACCAAGGTACAGAGACTAAAAGTGTAAATAAACCTAAGCTATAGTGTTAACTAGCTTAGCTAACATTAAGAACACTAAAAACAAGAAATAAATGCAGAAAAATAAACTCTAAAGCTAAGAAAGAAGAAGCGAAAATGAAAACCCTAGAAAAGTTACAGAAAAAACTAAGAGAAAACCTAGAGAAACTAAGGCTAAAACTAAACTAATGTGTGTATCTCTCCTCCTCAGCCGAAAATGGTTGTTTTAGGCTGAATATTGATAAATTTTTATTTCCAAAATTGCCCCTACACAAGCCTTGGGTGATTGGTGGATAGGGTGGACAAAGACTACCCTTTTTGTCTAATTTTGTCTCCCTTACAATGTCGATCCTGCAATATCTGGAAGAGGATATCGTATACCGTAAGTAGTTTCGAACCTTAAGGTTTCTTTGAAGAGTGGATATCGTGATCCCAGTAAAGGGTGATCTCCAATATTCTATCTTGTTGGAGGTATCGCGATTCCAAAATTTGGGTATTGCAATACCCTTTCTTTTTGTGTCATTTTCGCTTGTTTTTAACCTCCAACACGTCCCTACACCGCTCAACCACATGTTAGGCCCCCAATGAGATCATTAGCCAAATTGGGTCACAAAATGAGTAAAAACAAGACATTTACATTGATTAACTAAAAATCTAAAAAATACGAAAAGCTATGGAAAAAAATGCTACTTTGCTCGAGAATAAGCTCTTAAGTATACCAAGAAAGCCTAATTTGCCATATCAAATTATGATAGATGATTAATTCATTCCAATCATCAATTCTTAACATAAATACATGCACAACATGTTAAACAAGTAAATCGAAACTCAATCGAGCTTACGGAAGCTCTAAATTTGACTTGAGCATGAATAAAGACAAACTGTAAACTTTTCAAAATTTGAGCATAGATATCAATACTCAAGTCATGTACCAATACCATCTTTAATTTTGATGTTTCAAAAATCAAGTTAAAATACACAAGTATCAATACTCAAATTAGGTATTGATGCCGTTTTGGCATTCTGCCATTTTCAAAAATTTTGGAACAAGTCAATTCGTATCAATATCTTTATAAAGTATTAATCTTTGGGATTAACTACTGATATTTATATTGGTATCAATATCAAATTGGCATTCTTTTATTTTAAAATGTTATTCATTTGGTATAGTATTGATAATTTTATACATGGTATCAATACTTATTATCAAAAGTGCAAAAAACTTATGTTTTGACACTCTTTCATGCTAAAAAAACAAAACCAAGCACAATTGATGTCTTAAGCACACTATAACCTGCATAATAATCAATTCAAACCATATTAATATACTAAAATAAAAAATTTTCAATCCACAATTTTACATATTCTAGTTGACATCAAAACACATTACTTACCTAAACACTTAACACCTATTCAACCTTGCAATCCATCATATTAAACCATTACATTTCCATGCTAATTCAATCATACCAATCTCATTACATTAGTTCAAACATTCCATATTCAAAATTAACCATTTAGATACTTGGAATATAACTTAATACCGTACCATTAAGTACATTTATACATCTAGCTTTTAATTATTCAAGCTACATAGCATTTAAGGTTCAAAATCATGGATCTTCAAAATAAGCACAAATTCATTAAGACTATTTATATACATGCCAAATAACTGAGTAAAGGATAACTAAAAGACTACCAAATCGAAAGCTTGATAGTGTCAGCTCCAATGTGATCTGATCGTTTCGTTCCACAAAAGATGTCTACAAGTAGATAAAGCACAAGAAACTAAGCATTACGTATGAATTTTATATGAATTAGCTAACTCACCTCAATTCATAACTAACATAATGAATTAGCTAACTATATGACTTTTTTGTCATCACATTTCATATCAGTAAGGTGAGTTCATCAGTTACAATTTTACAATATTTCAATACGTACAATATATATGTCATGTCATCATTTCAAACATATAGCCTTTTCCAAATACACTACATATTATTAATAAGATATTTTTTTTGTTTTACATTAACCATTTAGCCCAATGAACTGTAGTAAACACACTAGATTGCTAGTTCGAGTGATATCTCCAATACACACCTGAGTACCAAAGTGCTAAGACTGTAGAAATCATATGTCATAAGACATTACATCCCTCTAAAACACACCAGGGTCTCTGTAGAGACAATCAGTAACAGTAGTCTCCGTAAAGACAAAAACTCGATAATCCACAACAAATGTTGGATTCTGGTTTAACTAGTGAAATCTTCGTACATCAATATAATCTCATATTATATCTCATGCAGTGCGCAAATAACCTTATTGGAATGCCAATTGTATCCTATCCTTTCTTACGTTCATCCGGGCACATATAACACATCAAATCATTTTTTTTACAATTCAATCCATTTCTCACCTTTTTGTACTATTTTACTTACAATTCAAAACACATTCAAAGTATATAAATTCATAATTCAAACGCATACATTACATTTACATATACAATTATACCATATGAAGTTACTTGGAAATAATGATAATAAGTGAGATGTTGAGGACTAATTCGCAATTTTCCCTTTTCTTTGATTAACTACCAGTTGATTCAAATCTTGATTTACACGGTAATCTATTTCAAGTTATCAATTTCAATTACCTTATAACAATTTATTTTATGCATATGACAGTTCAATTTCATTTTACAAAAATTTCCTAAAATTTTTCATTTTATTCAATTTAGTCCCTAAAATCGAAACAATTATAACTTTCACATTTAAGCCCTATTTTTAATTGAATTTAAAATACGTCCTATATCCCTCTATATTAACAACAAAAGCTTCAAAAATTTTTAGTGGAAACATTTTAAAAAACTTTAATAGTTTTGAAAAATAAAACATGATTTAGCTAAATTAAGTTATAACGATCTCAAAAATATAAAATTTACAAAAAATGGGCTCGGTTTGGACTTATGTGCAAAGGAAAAAGCTTTGTCGAACCTTGAAGCTTCAAAAATGGCTTCTCTTCTTTCTTTTCTTATGAACAATCGACGGGGAGAAAGAAAAGATGAAGATGGCCCTTTTGTTCTTCACATTTAATTGTTTTAATAGTAATAACATTATATTTTAACATATTTTTCACTTAAAATTTGCACCAACTGCACCAACCGTCCACTACTCATCAAAGTGGGTTAATTTCTATATAAACCTTAGTTTAATTATTATTTAAGCCCTTTAGCAAATAAAAATTTATAGTGGTTAACTTTTACAACTTTTACGATCTTGTACCTTAATTACTGACTATTGAATAAAATTATTTATCGTAATTCAATATAATACTATAATAGACTTGTTAATATTAATTAATAATATTTACAGACTCAATCATCGAAAATAAGGTTCCAAAACTATCATTTCCGACATCACTGAAGAATAGGCTATTACAAAAATAGTTAGTGGAGATTTCTGGTGTTGCTAAATTCAAGCTATAGAAGAGTTGTCTATTTTACGTCCCCCAATGTTAGAGATTGATCATCATACATACTGGAAAGCACGTATGAACGCATGAAGGTTTACATAAAATTCATTGATAAGAAGGCCTAACGAGTATTTCTTACTGGATGGGTGCCATCCATAATGGATATTGAGAATGACAGAGTGTCTAAGTTTGAGGTATAGTGGAACAATGAAAAAGAAAAGCTTGAAAATGCTAACTCCAAAGCTTTATACGTCATCTTCTATACAGTGGACTTGCAAGCATTCAAAATGATTGCTAAATGTAATGTTGCCAAATCTGCTTAGGATATTTTGGAGACAATTCATAAAAGTGCCTCCACTATTAAACAGTCAAAGATGAAAGTGCTAATCAATAGATTTGAGAGCATGGGAACTAAAGAATCAAATACTATAAGAGAGTTTTATGAAAAGCGGTATAACTTTGGCTCTACTGAAATCAGAAAGGTCATGAACTAAGTTGGTTAGAATATGATGGAGCTTGATGAGAGAATTGATGCAATCACTATTGCAATAACCAACAATCTCCATCTCACTTGGCTTAAGAAATGTAACCTTCATGCCTATTCTCTCTCCACTGTGTATGATGCTTTGTATGCAATCACCATTAGGAATTGGCATCCTAACAACCAGAGAGATTCATTGAATAAACGAGTGGCTTTACTATTAAGAAAGGTGGTAGATACGGCCGAATTCGACTTAGGTCAAAATTTTTTTGACGAGATTATGAAGAATGCTAAAAAGGTCCACACCCTCATTATTTATTACCATTCCCTTTCCTTATCTTCCAAGTGTTGTACACTTAGAATCCCAAAATTTTTCAAGCAATAGAACAATTTAAAAAGCCTATGCTAGAATTGAAGTTTTCCCACAAATGGTTAGAAGGGAAACACACTGTGAATGACCTAGCAAAAGAACCTTACGATTCTAAGTCTGATAACACAGGAAAGGAGGAAGATACTCAATCTAAATATGTGCCCACTACTACAGGCACCAAATTCATCCTCTCGAACATTAAGCAAAGGATAATTGATTAGTTGAACTCTAACATTGAGTTTAATCAAAGACATGCAGAAAGGATGCAAGCAGAGGCCAACGTAGTAAAGAAGGTTGTAACACCCCTCACTCGGTCTGGTCGCAAGACCCAAGCTACAAAATGCTACAATAACTACCAGAACTTATACAGATACATACACAATAACAAATAAGAGCAATGACTACCACATTCAACCTTTAAAAATGAAAACATAACTATTAAACATTTTAATAAATAATAGAAAAAAAATATTCGAGAAATAAGGATCATTTTGAAAAATTTCGAAATTTAGTGTAAGTATCAATATTAGGCAAGCAAGTATCGGTATTCATATGTTAGGTATCGATACTAAAGTATTGATGCCATTCTAGCTCTCTGCTTTGGTTCAAAATGTTTTATCGATACCTTTGCAGAGGTATCGATATTTGTATCACGAGTATAGATATTTTTATAAAATCTTATGTATTTTTAGGCAAAAATGAACCTTTAAATAGATATTTTTATTTTTTAAAGCTTTTTAAAATTTGAATTTTGAAGAAGAAAAACTAAATTGAAAGAATGTGTAAAGTTGAGGGTTAAATTTACTGAATTTTTTAAAATTAAAACTAAATTAATAGAATCTGTAAACATTGGAGAACTAAAATTGTTATTATACTAATAGGAAAAGAGTACCATTAATGATTTAGGAAAGGCCACAATATTAAATTTCAATAACATTAGTTACTAAAATATAATTTTTTAACCTAAGTGATAAAAAAAATTATAGTTTACCCTAGTTGATATTTGTGAGGGAAAAATACATAGTTTATATTTTATGCTCCAAACCATATCACTTAAATAGAATTGGAAAACATGGTTACTCAACAAGTCCTGCATGAGGTGCGTGTGGATTTCTCCACAACCATTAATGAACAGAATTGGAAAACATGGTTGGCCAAGCTTTTTGTTAATTTTAGTCAATCCAGATGTAACGTGATAGCTATTGCCTTTTGGGCATTGTGGTTCAACCGAAGCAGTATCTACCATGAAGGTGCAGGTAAAAATGCACATGGGGTCATATCTTTCATTAAGGCATACATTACTGAAATTGACAGATTGGAAAATGCTACATCTACTATGCATTTCTCAGTAGACAAGAAATGGGAACCGCCTGTTGGTGACGTCTTGAAACTCAATTTTGATGCTTCTTTTCAACAAGATACGAACAGATCGGTTTCCGGTGTTATAGTAAGGAATGCGGAAGGATTAATCACGGCAGCATGTACGCACCTAAATGAGTATATAATGGACTCCACAATGGCGGTAGCTCGTGCATATCTACAATCTATAACCTTTGCGGAAGACTTGGGTTTTAGAAAGATTATCGTGGAAAGTGACTCATTGATTGTCATAAAGAAAATGAGGACACCTGTGGATGACAAATCGTGTATCAGTGCTCCAGTGAAAGAAGTTAAAGCAAGGATTCGGAGTTTTGAGAGTATCAACTTTAGTTTCGTACCTCGCTGTGCAAACAACGCTGCTCATGTATTGGCTGAGGAAAGGCAGTCGCATGCATCTTCTATGTATTGGGTAGAAGCTGCTCCGACGAGTGTGGAAAGAGCGGCAGAACGGGACCGATGGTGGTTGAACTCGAATGACTGAATGTTTGAGTTTCTGAAATTGAAGGATTTATGACCTTTGGACTCCGATTATTTCAGACCAAGGAAAGATCTCGATTCGTTTTCTTATGATTTCATGCACTAAAAGGAGGAAGGGAGGCTTTCCATTTCATGCTTTACAACTAAAAGGAAAGATCTCTGTTTTTTTTTTTTCTCCTTTTATGTTTAATGTTTGTTTCAGTTCTGTAGATAGTGATTTTATTTCCCGAAAGGTAGTTATGACTGGTGGGTCGTTGTGGTGAATTATCAAAATAGTCACTTTTATTTACTTTAAGTTATATTTTAGTTATTTATGTTTGCAATATTACGTTTTAGTCACTTATGTTAACATGTTATAACGTTTTAATTAATGAACCGTTAATTTCCGTTAACAATGTGACGGTAAGCTGACGTGACACGTTAAATCATAATATTTAAGGTTAAATTATACAATTGGTCATATTTTTTCGTTTTGAGCAATTTAATTTTTCTTTTATGTTCTTTTAATTTTCTTTTTTTTTTCATCCCCTTCTATTTCTCTCCCTATTTTCTTTCCTCCTCCATCTCTTTTAATGTAGTTTTACTATGTTTTCTATTTGTTAAAACTAATGGGGAAGAAGAAAAGGAAAATAAAGAAATAAAAAAGTTGTTCAAAAAAATAAAAGTATAAGGACTAGTTTTATTAAATGGAAAGTAAAGAAAAAAATTAAAAGAACACAAAATAAAAAGATTAAATTGCTCAGAACGAAAAAAAATATAGGGACCAATTATATAATTTAACCTAAATTTTTTTATTTAAAATGATGATTTAACGTGCCACGTTAGCTTACCGTTATACCGTTAACGACAATTAACAACCCAATGACTAAAATGTTAGCGCATGTTAATGCAAGTGAGTAAAACAATAATTATTTTGTTGCTTTGTTCCAGAAAGAAAATAGATATAAAGAAATTGAGAGGAAAAAAAATTAAGAAAAGGAATCGATAGAAGATGCTTTAAATATATAATATTAAAGTGAATTAATCCAAAGACTTCAAAAGGTCAGCGGGGGTTGGTCTAGTTGCTCAGAGGCGGCGTTGGAATTGAACACTCAATATCTTTTATTAAATATTAGCTTAAAATTTACTTAATTTAGATATGAAATATTAAAAAGATAATTTCCCTAGATTTTATTAATATTATTTATTTTAAACCATTACATTTAAATTTAAGTACACGTATTTACAATTTAATTTGCTTAATTTAGCTTAAACAGACCATTGACTTTGAGGACTCGTTAATACTCGTTGTGAAGTTTAGGTGATAATAGTGTAGGGACTTTTGAAGAAAATAATCCTAACATTTTTCATGTTTTTTTCTTAGGACAAGTTCTGCTTCAGACATAGACATATAAAATCCAAAAGAACAGAAAAAGAGGAAAAGAAAATTCTTCTTGGTTCAAGTTTAATTTCACTAACGTCTTAAACATTTTAAAGCGGAAGAGGTTTACTACCTCCCTCGATTTGTTTTTTTTTTGTCCCCTTAGTAGAGAGCTAGATCGAGAGAGCGAGACACAGACGAGGTCTCTATTTTTTTTATTGATGGGTATTATCTCAAATCTAAGAGGACCAAGAACCCAAGAACATGGGTTACCCTTATCTGATAGTTTGCCATCTTCCACATCAGTTTCCAACAAGACAAAATGTTCCAATTTGATGCCTTTAGTTGTGGCCCTTGTAGTCATAGCTGAAATTGCGTTTTTGGGTCGTCTTGACATGGCCAAAAATGCTGCCTTTTTCGATTCATGGCCTGAGATGTTCTATAAATACCACTCTTCTGATGGAGCAGAGGTTGCTGGCGTTGAAAAGGTCGATATTGAAACATTGGGTGGCGATCAGAACTTGTTTAAAGAGAGCTGTGAGGATTGGCTTGAAAGAGAAGATGGCGTGATTTATTCAAGGGATTTTGCCAAGGATCCCATCTGGATTTCTGGTGCTGACCAGGTTTCTTCACCATTTCTTCTTCTTCTTCCTTTTTCCCTTTCTTTTTTGAGGTAAAATGATAGGAAGATCAATTGTCTTTTTTTGGTCTTTGCAAGGTCGTTAGATAATTTAGCGTATTGAAACTGCACTTATCTATTTCAAATTGGAACCTTTAGCTTTTAAGATTCTGATTTTTTTTCAAATCGATTTGTCTATGAAATTGTTATTCTTACACTGTTATTTGCACAATTTGGCAGAATCATAGGAAATGTATTAACAATATGTATTATAGCTTTTAAGGGAAGATCATCTCTCTGTAGAATTTTTTAAGGTGGTCAAAGGAACATATATAAGTTTATTTTATCTCTCCTCTATTTTTTGTTATATATAACATTAGGAGTTAAAAAATGTTACTGACTGATGCTAGTTCACTCTAAAATGTTCTTATCATTTTGCATATTGATATTCGTGGCTTTGGTGTTATGTAGAAGTTGAACTTTCCTTGATGACTCTGGGGAGTTTAGTTGATCTGGCTAAGTGGTTTTAGGTTTAATAAATGTTTCCTTGCGTATTGCTAACTTCCTCTTCATGGTAATGTAGGAGTGGGAAACTTGTGCTGTGAGTTGTAAGTTTGGGTTTGATCCCAGTAAGAAACCTGATGCTGTCTTTGGTTTGCCTCAACAATCTGGAGTAGCTAGTGTGCTGCGCTCGATGGAATCGGCTTCGTACTATTCAGAGAATAATCTTGCCCAGGCACGACGGTGGGTAAGCACTATCTGTAATGACTTGGTTGCATTTGAAACTAACAAGGATTTTGCCATGAATGTTGTGGGGCTTCTTTTCTGCTCATTAAGCACTTTATTTCTTCCCAATATTCTCTTTAGCAAGCTTTTGCCTGTATTTCCCAGAATCTAAGCTCATAGACGTAGCTACATGTGTCCTTATGTTTTCCATGATATTTAGCATGTACTTCTAATATGTTTATATAATTGTTAACTGTTTGTGAGATTTTATCTAAAAGCATTCAGTAACTCCATTAGCATCTTTTTTGTAATTAAGCTGGCTTCTATTCTGGAAATGTTTGACATAAATGAACTCGACTATTGCCCCTTAAACTGTTGTATGTGTGCCAGTTGTTTCACTGAATAAGTGTCCTGCAGAGCTATGCTTAAAGTGGATTCTGGTTAATGGGGAAGTTTCTGTAATGCTAACAGTTTTTATTTTTCCTTTTCCTTTTGAATTAGGAGGGGTTACGATATTGTAATGACAACTAGCCTTTCATCGGATGTTCCTGTTGGATATTTTTCATGGGCCGAGTATGATATCATGGCACCAGTGATGCCAAAGACTGAGAAGGCCTATGCAGCTGCTTTCATTTCTAATTGTGGTGCCCGCAACTTTCGTTTGGAAGCACTTGTTGGGCTTGAAAAGGCAAATATCAAGATAGATTCTTATGGTAGTTGCCATAGAAATCGCGATGGAAACGGTGAGACGAGTTTTTGTTTTGTTAGGCTTTTTGATATTTAAAGTAATTATATACTGAAATGCACTCTGATATTAAACCGTTAAATGTTGTAGTTTTCTAATTTGTGGTACTTCCTATATGTAAACTACAAGTTATTGATGTCTATGTTTTCTATTACTTAAATATTTCCTGCATTTCTGAGGTTTTCAATTCTCTATACCTGAGGTGGAGCTTTTTATATTTCTTACTCGGGTAAATCAACCTGGAATTTCACGGTGCTCTACTCTTATAATGATAATGGTTTCTCGAAAATAGTGAGAGATCTAGTTTTTTTACCTCCCCAAGTGATACAACTCTAGCCAACTCAGCATTTCTGCTCAGTCATTCTGGTTTCACTTGAACTTTTTTCTCCCTCTATCTCTATTATCATTAGTAATATGCATACATTATACATACTAGACAGTATCCATAGCTATACATGTTAGTTGCTCCAGCTATCAATTTCAGCATGTTATTTCGTCGGTATAAAAAGGATATGGGCCATTTTAGCAAAAGACTGTTTGGGACGAATTGTTTTCCTCAAAATGTGCATCATGTAAAGTAGCTTACAGATATATTTCATGTAAATTTTGCAGTTGACAAAGTTGAAACTCTGAAACGCTATAAGTTTAGCTTGGCTTTTGAGAACTCCAATGAGGAGGATTATGTCACTGAAAAGTTTCTCCAGTCTCTTGTTGCAGGTATGAACATTACTTCAACTCATAGTTTAAACATTATTTTAGGACAAAGGATTTGATAGACAGAAATATTTGTTCCCGGTTCATTTGTTCCTTTTGATTGATGCTACAAAACTCAATTGTGCCGAAATCTCTTGTACGAACCTAAATGACTCCATGGGGAAGTTGTTCTGGTTTTCTAATAAAATCAGCAAATGAATTTTGCCAAAAATTGAAAAACTATTATAACTAATTTCTTGGAGAGTTTTGAGAAGGTTAAAATGTGCTCAAAGTCCCTCTACTGTTTGTGCATTTTGAATTTAGTCCCTACTTATTATTTCAAGAAATTTAATCCATCTAATTTTCGGGTTTAAAAATGCAAGTCCAATTGTTACCATCGTTATTATGTTTTTGTTAAATTCAGCTTCATTATATTTTTTCTACATGGCTACCAAGTGATGAAATGTCAGGCCAGTAAATTTATCAGAAAAATTCTAATGATTTTAATAATTAGACCTGAATTTTAACGATATTAACTTTTGTAGGAACCATACCTGTTGTTGTTGGTGCTCCAAATATTGAAGACTTTGCACCGTCTCCCAGTTCATATTTACATATCAAGGAACTGGAGGATGTTCCATCAATTGCAAAGAAAATGAAGTACCTCGCGGAAAACCCCAATGCTTATAATCAATCACTAAGGTGTTGTTCAATCCCACGAATCAAATATGCTAAATTGCTAATATACCAGAAACCTGTTTCTTATTGTTCAATAATTAAACAGACCCCTCTCCCCTTTTTATGAGATTTTTTGATGGTTTGAGATCTATTTTGGGTTCATAATTTAAAATCTTGTTGACAATGTGATATACATGAATCAGGTGGAAGTACGAAGGACCATCTGATTCTTTCAAGGCCCTCGTGGATATGGCTGCTGTTCATTCATCATGTCGGTTGTGCATTCACTTGGCAACCGTCATCCAAGAGAAAGAAGAAAAGAGCTCCGACTTCAAGAAACGCCCCTGCAAGTGTACCAGAGGTTCAGAAACCGTGTATCATACATATGTAAGAGAGCGAGGAAGGTTTAAGATGGATTCTATTTTCTTGAGGTAGCTGCCTTACTCTTTTGCTACTAGTACATTGTTACAACTCGTTTTTATTAATCCTTTTTTTATCTGGACTTGATTTGACATTCTTTAAACATAACAATCAATGGAAAAAGTAGTTGAAACCATGTAAGTGTTGCATTCTTAAGCATGAGCCAATTTGTCAACGTGTCGATAGGTTGGTGGAAGTTAATTCACTTGTTCCTTCAATTTCAAAACTGGGGGAAGATCCTTATTTCTGACATTGATGAGCAGGTCTAGCAATTTGACTCTCGAGGCCTTGGAGGCTGCAGTGCTTAAGAAGTTTAAGTCTCTGAAACACGTGCCAATTTGGAAGCAGGAGAGGCCCAAAAGCATACGAGGGGGGGATGAACTGAAGGTATACAGAGTATATCCTGTTGGCTTGACACAAAGACAGGCTTTATATACCTTCAAGTTCAAAGGGGATGCTGACCTCAGGAGCCACATTGAAAACAACCCTTGTCCAAAGTTTGAAGTCATATTTGTCTAGATTGAAGGTCACATTATTTCAACTTTACGAATAGGTGACAAATTCCCCATCTCAGTGCTGTTTGCTGAAAATAGTTCCTGAAAGATCAAGGCAACCTCATGCAGGTGTTAAGAATATCATATATATGTATCATTGATGGGGATGGTTATAATTTTACTGATGGCTCTGTTAGTTTTAGCTCACTTTGCATCTGACCCTTTGGGATTTAGCTTCAGAATTCTTCAAAGCATTAATAAAAAGATTGGATAATTTAGTTTTAATATCGATATGTTCAAGAATCAGTGTGTATAAGTTGTTACTGGAGAATCTCTCTGTTGTACCTAGTATGAATCACTGGGCTCGGGTTTCATAAGGCTCTTTGTGTGTGTGTGTTTTCCTGGTTGTATAGTTAATTGGGCTTTTGGGCTGGTTTGTGCTGTAATCTATCTTGTCTATGTGAGAAGTTTAATGTTTCTTGGATTTAGGATGAGGGAATGTTAGATCGGAACGTGTATTTAATTTTTAAAGTATATACATATATATATATAGGTATATATAATTTTAAAATATAATTATGATATAAAAATATTTAAGTAGGATATAAGTACAAAACATTATTTAATTTACAAATAATCTGCAGCTTATATTCTTTTTAATTATGTAAATATAATCTATATATTAAATATATAAATATAATATCTTTTAACTCTAAAAAAATTACAATGTCTTTAAAACGTATAAAAGGAAAAGACATTGAGCACCATGGATACGGTTACCTAAGTTGTTGAAAGTTTGTTTTTTTGGGGGGTGGGGCAATATACTAAAAGGGTCTTTAAATTACTTCTTTATTTAAAGGAAGCATTTATGTTGTAGTTAAATAAACTCGTAATCTATGATTTTTAGCCATAACAGCTATTGATTTTAATGTTAGCAAAAATAGTAAATTTCAGGTTCTTTATCTTAATTTTTGTGTTGATATGATAGAAATTGTATACACTACACTTTAGCATAAATTTTAAAAGAATAATTAAAATTTTCAAGAGAATGATCAAGTTTGTTACATAGATAAACACTTTCAAAAAAAAAATTATATTATTTAAATACAAATTGCTTTAAAAATTCAAAATATTATCCTTTAATATTAAAATTAAGGGCTTTTCACCATTTCAGTAGGGATGGATTCTCTCTGTGATAGCAATGGGGAAGGGGATAATCTCCCTGGTAATCCAAGCACTAAGAAGGTTTGCTTCAAGTATTTGGAGTCTAATCCGGATGTTGAGATGGTTGTTGATTTAACGTTGGCACCAACTTTGTCTTGGAAAGATTTGGTTTTGGGGAAAGGTCCCATTAAATCAAAAGGGGTGAGTGAAGTTGGCTTTACTAATGGGAAATTTTCCCTACTTGAAGGTATCCCTGCTATTGAATTCTCGGATAGGGTCCACAAACTCTTAGTCAAGGACATGTCCACTTCTGTGGTTCTTAAGTTGTTTGGGAGGAATATCGGCTTTGCGGCTCTACAGAATAAGGTTTATGAACTATGGAGACCGTCTCAACCTTTTCAATTGATGGACATTGAAAATGGCTATTTCTTAGCCAAGTTCCAAAATTCTGATGATTATGAGATGGTTTTATCACAGGTAACTTGGCTTATCTTCAAGCAGTATCTAACAGTGCAACCTTGGACAATTGATTTTAATCCAGCGCATCCTTATCCTAGTACTGTTCTGGCCAGGATTAGATTTCCAAGGCTCTCTAGCTATCTCTACAAAAAGGAGGTTTTGTGGAAATTTGAGAGAATGATTGGGAAGGTGACCAAATTGGATTTCAATACGAACAGTGAAACGAGAGGATGATATGTGCGCATGGCAGTTTATGTTAATTTGGAAAAACGATTGCTTTCACAAGTTCTAATAAATGGGACCTTTAGTGTATCGAGTATGAAAGCCTACCAGTGGTGTGCTTCTTGTGTGGGCGGTATGGCCATTCTAAGGAAGTTTGTCTGCATGGTTTAATAGCAGTGGGTTCACCAAGAAAGACAGTCCCGATGACTGGAACTTGCCACTCGGTTACTGGTACGACGACTGAAACAGGCGAGATTGGCCCTTGGATGTTGGTGGAGAGGATGACTAGGCGTAACCCATGTGAGGATAGAAAATTTGGGAAGTTTGAAAGTGGGGAGAAATTTTCGAGATTGAGATTTCATGCCTTAATTACTTACAATTACAAATAAAATTATTTTATATTAATTATTGCAATTAAAATATAATATTTACAATTATTTACAATATAAAAATTATTTTATATTAATTATTGCAATTAAAATATAATATTTAAAAAATTAATTAAATATTAAATACTTACAATTACAAATAACAACGTATGTCATATTAGAAGCTAATTTAAAAAAAAAATGTCCCATAGCTTGTTTTTTTTAATTAATTCTTAAAAAGGTATGTGTAAGATGTTAAGGCCTAGATACTTAATGTTCTAACAATACTAAAGAAAAAAAATGAAAATAAATATTTATCCCTTTTTAAAAAAAAATTATATAACTTAATATTTATTGTGTGAAAATACGGGAGTTGATAGTTTTTTTTAAGGGTAGTACATTGGCAGTGTATTATTTTTATTTTACAAGCAGCATTAAAAAATTGACATGTATTTTTTAATATTTTATTATACTCTTATAAGACACTTGTCAACCCCTAATCCTGTTTGTGCAGTTTGAAGACATTAACATTGTACCAAATATTTTTCCTTTCATTAATGTGAAATATTCTTATCTATATAAATGTATGGATAAAAATATAAGTCTTTTTAGAATAATAACTTATTTAGCCCTTAAACTTAAAATATATATATATTAGCATTCTATTTAAATTTTTGTCTCTGTTAATTTCTAAACTTATATTATTTGTTGAATTACTTCAAAATGAATGAAAAAAAAGTTTAACGCTATACGGAAGAAACATTTTAAAAAACATTAGACTTCCAAGAATGTTGGAAGATTTTAGCCTTTTTCTCGCGATTATATATATTTTAAAAGTGTATATATATACTTCGCTTTCTTTATTCGCTCGAGTAATCAAGTAGATATATTTCATTTATAAATACAAAATTAAAAGTTGCTTGAAAAGTGTAATCATATTACGTTATGGATAAATTTTAAAATTATATATGAATTTTAGTTTAATATGTAATTTTATACATGTATTTTGATTATTATTTATACATCATTTTATGTTTATATATTACATGCACATATAATTATATTTATCCAATATAAAAATAAATTGATGTATTTATTTATTTATTTATTTATTTAAATGTGCATGGTTGAATCAAAATTAAAGTTTCATGTATACATTTGAACCACAATCAAAATTTCATGTTTATAATTGCAGCAAATTAAAATTTATGTATCAAATTACACATTGAATCAAAATTAATGAATAATTTTAAGTTTTGTCCCTATTACATTATTCTAAGTTTTTTTTAAAAAAAAAAGGTTTCTATTTGTGGAGCCAAAAAAAAAAAGCGGTGATCAAGGAAGTTAATCTCATAGCACACCTTGAAGCTTGGTGGAGGTTTCGTGATTGTGGCCCTGCACTTCCTCATGGTTCAATTAGATTTTGTAGATCATAATTTGTTTATATAGTAGTTAGGATGTTTATCATTGAACATTAATGGTGTTCAATGATGAGGAGAGAATGAAGAAATGATAGTCGTGACAAGAGGCCGGTTCACCCATGACAGGAGAAAAGTCGGAGGTAAAGGCTAAGTAAAGAAGGGGAGAGGACTTTGGAAGATTTGGAGAGTGGGTATAGGTTCTCTAGTAGAGCATCTTAGGGAGAAGAAGACCATTTGCTCTTTGTGTGTTAGGGTATATATAGGGGGAGGTCCCCTCGTCTGGTAGTACCATGTCACTGGCAATAAGGATAGTGATCGCTCGTGTGGTCAGCCAGGTGGTGTGTTCGTTATATGTTAGTTGTCATCAAGTATAGTACTGTGTGGTTCTGATGTGATATTCCCTTTTTTGAGATAGTACAAGGTTGTTATGCCTCAATGGCCTTTCAGCGGTCCCTATGGACAATTCGTGGTAGGTTGCTGAAAACGAGTGACCTTTCTTATGGGTGGTATGAGGTTGTTAATACAGAATTTCAGTGAGAAAAATCTCAAACACATGAATGAAACACGAACAACAACTAAAACAAAAAAAATGAAGCAATAAAACAAGGCTCTAAGGCATGTATCAAGCCAATATCTTCAAGGTTCTATTCGCCCCCACCTATACTCGGTGTGCAAATGAGTTTTAAGCAAATGAACATTAATGATACAAGAAGCCTGATGACTATTTACATTTTGCACTAATTAAAAATAGTTCACTAAGCATTGGGTAGAGTATAACAAAAAAAAAATCAATTTCTATAAAGTAATTTTTTATAGAACAATCTAAAAATAGTAGAAGATGGAGGAAAGATAGAAAAAACTTTTGAGAATTTTTTGGTATGTTTTCCAAATAAAATCCCACTTTTATTTATAGGAATTATCATGTCTCTTCGTAGAGACATAACTTTTAATACATATCTTTTCTGAATAATCACATCTTTAAAAGAGAAATAATTATTCAAATAATATTTTTTATGCTTAATTATTTATCAAAAATCAAATGATATGACTTATGATAAATAACCAATATATATAACTTTTGATTAATTAATTAAAATGTTCCAATAGAAATATATGGGTGGCTGGTTATGAACGAATAACACGATTCATGACCAATTGGACGGCCATTACTAATAAAATAAGACAAAGAGTCATCTATAAATGCCTTCTAAGCTGCTTCTTATGTTGCCACGTATCCAAACTGAGATAAGAGTACAATAACCATATTTCTAATTAAGGTAGAATTTCTCCTTTTTTTTTCTTTTTTGTTAATAGTATTATAATAAGTGGGTTGTATGTAAAGTTGAAGAGCATGAGGGCAATGCTCAAGCTTCAGCTATAATGATGATGGAAGTGAGCTGTCAAGCCTTGATGAAATAATCTTGTCACTGGAAGAAGATCTTAATGACCTATCTTCATCCAATTTCTTGTGATTATAATTAGCTACTTCTATATTTAGGTTGCTTTTTTCTCTTTGTTATTGTATATATTTTAAAAATAAATGTTTTGTTAATTTTAAAATATAAATTACAAATTTTCAAAAATTTCTACAGTTCAAAGGCTAAATTAAATATCAACCTTTGAGGTAACGTGCCACGTTATCATTTTGTTAAGAGATAACAACCGTTAATAGACGAGTGATCAAAATGTTATCACCCCATAATGTGGGTGATTATATTGTAACATGTGTTAGTCGGGTGACAAAAATAAAAACTTAACTTTAATTTAGCGATTGATTTTGTAGTTTACTCGTTTAATGAAAAATGTACTGTCGCTTAATTTATGATACCATATTAATATAGATAAGAATTTACAAAATATAAGGGTTTTTTTTTTGTTAATTTAATGGTTGGGTTTCTGTTACTTAACTTGCCACCAACATCTATCAAACATTTATTATATTATTACATTATGATACATTCATAATGTGGGGAATAAAATTTATGTATAAAAGATTGACATTAGAAAAAATGTTTTGATTGAAATATTAAAGGTTATAGATATTAGGTTGAAATCTCTACAAAGAATTTGTTATTTTGTAAAATAATGGTGTTGATAGATGTGAGCCATCTAATGTATAGTATTTATTTTGAGGAAATATATATATATATATATTGTTGTTGTTATTTTATTTATTAGGTAAAAATTAGGGCCAGAAAAGAAAATCTTTGTTATTCTTCTCGGATGGAACCTCAATGCATTGGAATTTTGTAAAAAGGATCGAATTGTGAGGTTTTGATAGATGCTTTCTCTTTGAAGCTGGTGTTCAATGGAGTCATATATTTGGAGCAGCAATGCCAGGCCTGACGCTTTGCATTTTCTCGTGGCACTTTACTTCGCCCTCAGTTTCCCTGTCGCCAGGTTCTTGCTTGACAAATTCATTTTCCGCGTAAGACCTTTTTTTACTCTTCATCCAATTTTGATTCCTAACGTATTTTCATTGTATCGATTTGCTTTTTTAATTTTATAACATTTCGTTTGACATTTTTTTCTTCTTCTTTTGTTAGTATTATTGTTTGGCGTGTATTAAGCTTACCATAGAATAGGACATTGTGTAGTTCAAAAGAAATTCATCATATTCACACACACACAAATAAAAACAGAGCTCATAATTGTTTGAGATGAGGACGAGCAAAACCAAAATTGTACCAGCTTCACCTATACTCCGATTCCTTTTCTGAAGCAATTTCTATTTTTTTTTCTTTATATATAAAATCTTGCAAATGTACATGGTAAGAAAAAAATGAGCAGCTTCGAATCTTGGACTGGGTTTTAGATTTGTACCAAGGGATAGTGACATCAAATGCTATTGAATTCTTCTTGCTTTTGCTAGTTTGTAAAAAACTGAATTTTGGGTCATCGATGAGCATTATGTTGCTTCAAGTATTTTCTAGATGAATTGCTTGAAAGTGGTTTTGCTTTTCATGTGAAGCTGCAAAGGCATTTCAATTCGAAGTGGCAAGTGTAGCGAATGGAAGCCTGGAACAAGCTTTTATTACGTAATAGCCAATAATCATGCATCTGTGTTATGTTGATTGTAATCTTAATATTTGAAACTTCTACCTTCATTAGAAATGATGTGCAGCTTTTTGAAATTCGTGCTTGGAAATGTAAAAGAAAGCGTCGGTTATTGTCGATGAAATTTCTTCTTTTGATGGTTTCATTTCATATGTACTATTACATTCAAGTGCTACTGCAAAATATATAAACTGGGTATATGCAAAACACTTCATATTTTGTTAATACATTTTAAATTTTATTGACGTTCCTTTAGAGGTTATCCGTCTGGTTATTGAGTAATGGATCTGCTCCTTTGAGGATGAATGAGGCTACACAGGTAAAAATTACAAAATGCTCAGAATCTATGTGGAAGCTTACTTACTTTGCTACTGTTGAAACATGGGTCCTCAAAATCACCTACTACGAGCCATGGTTTGGAGACTCAAAAGGGTACTTCAAGGATTGGCCAAACCAAGAGTTGAAGTGAGTAACCTATAATTCCTATACTTTTATCCAACTGTTGTTTTTTACAATCTCATTTCTTGTGCTAGCATGCAGTCTTTTTTACCTCTTTACCAGTTTATAAGCGTCTTTGCCATAAACTTTTAGTTCCTCTTCAGTGCCAATGCTCTATGTTTCTGATCTCTAAATTGAAACTGCACGAAAGGCTCTTATCTTGTTTATAATTACTGTAAAAGATAATGGCCGAATCTATTTTTTTTCATTTATTTAGTTTTTGTTTCTGTTTAGTTCGCTTGACCTTCCATCTGATATACTATTCTTTAGCCTTCACTACTAGCAGATAAGCCTATGTTCAACTTGTAGTTGTCATCTGTAAACAAGTTTGTTCACTTGTTATATTGTGCTTTGATTTGATCTTTTATTTTGCATTGGAGTTGGTATAAGTGCCCTCATTGTCCTCTTTCAAGTGAATGTATCATCTTATCTCTGAATTATCATGCGAGACAACATCTTGATGGAAAATAGTTTCTTATGGGATATTGTCTACTTTAAATGAATGAATTTGTTTTATCAGAATTTTATTATGTGTTTTTCCCTTGATGCATACCCCAACAACATATGTTTTGTTTTGTTCTCTTTAAATTTCCCATTTTCTTTAATTGTTGGTCCAGCATTGCAGGAGGACTAGGGCTTGTTATACTTACCAACACCTTAGTTGAAATTTAACTTCTTCCCTCTCTTTTTTTTTACCCCAGGCTTTCCTTAAGCCTTTTCTACATGTGCCAATGTGGGTTCTACATCTATAGCATTTTCGCACTCCTTACTTGGGAGACTCGAAGGAAGGATTTTTCTGTGATGATGTCTCATCATATAATTACTTCTATCCTGATTGGATACTCATATGTTACAAGGTAACTTACCCTTTTCTGTGGAAGGGCACCAAATTCCCTGTTATTGCTGTACAAAAAGAGGCAAATATTCTTGTGGTAATCATTATTGCTTACTTCTTGGCATCTTCTGGTATCTCATCATTGGACCATTTATCTCTAGATTGTAAATCGTTTTTAGCATTCCTTGTGTGTTGTTTATATTTCCATTCTTGAAAATTTTCGTCTATAAGTATGGTCTAAAATTCGTTTGCTTTCTATACACATATATGGTATTCCTTACTTCAATGTGCTACTTTGAGTTTACTTTCAGCAAGCCTCCATTAGCTACAGGCCCCTTATGTTAATTTTTACTCACATGGTTTTAAAAGTTGTAGCATATTGTTGTCCATTGTATCATTCGTAGTTTTTGATGAAAGGTAACCTAGAAGTTTTGCTATCGGATTTTCTAAGAAGATAGCTTATGCCTTCTTTCAAAGTTGTCCTGAGATATGTTAATTTTTTCATCATCCGAGGGTGAAATTTTTTTCACTCTGTTGGTATTGCTTTCTTGATTTATAACGTTATTAGCTATGATGTTTACATCATAATTGAGGGAATAACTCTTGTGAGGGAAGAACATAGCCTTAGAGAATTTTAAACATTTTCCTTATAATAGTTGGTTTGATCAATTACATGAACTTTTAGATATCCAGGTGTGAAGAATATTATAATTTGTTTGTTTACAGCTTTTTCCGCATTGGTTCAATTATCCTTGCCCTACATGATGCAAGTGATGTGTTTTTGGAAGCAGCTAAAGTTTTCAAATATTCTGAAAGGGAACATGGTGCTAGTGCATGCTTCGGATTATTTGCCATCTCTTGGCTTGTGCTACGTATAATAATCTTTCCATTTTGGGTCATCAAGAGTTCAAGGTTTGCACTTATGGTAAATAACTTGGCTTCACTACATGATTTGCAGAGTGGCTAATCACTTGTCTACTTTTGTGGTTGGCCTAACAGCTATGATGTTATGGAGTGCTTAAGTCTTTCAGAGTCCTATTCCAAATTCCTGTACTACTTTTTGAATACTATGTTGTTCATGCTACTTGTGTTCCATGTCTACTGGTGGGTTCTCATATGCTCAATGATAATGAGACAATGGCAAAATAGAGGAAAAGTTGGCGAAGACATTAGATCCGGTAAGCATCTCTTATCTCTTGTTTTTAACATTAAGAGATTTTCTGCATCTTTATCTTCTTTTTTTCTCAAAAATTTTAAAAGCATCTCTTTCCCGCTTTCATTTATCATCGAAATTTGGTAAAGCATCTCTCCCCTAAACATAAGTCATAGTAGGAAATGGAGAAGTGCAGGGCAGATGCATGAAAGTGTTGGAATTCAAAACTCTCAGTGACGAGATAGAGTTTTGAGCAAAGAAATATTGATGATTTGGTACTCCATAAAATTGAATATTGATTTTCGAAAGTACTCCTACTTTACTAGATGCATGTGGTCACATCGTTTATGTTTTGATAAATAAGAAAACAAGAAAGACTAATTGTTAGTTCCCCTCTAATTTCAAGCTCAAGAAACGTGGTTTAATTTCTTGTTCATTATGATAAGAGAATTATTAATATCATGCATACAATAGTTTGATCACTTGATTTTGCGTCCGTTCTTGTCAACTTGTCCACCCAAAGATGTAGAGTTGATGTCAGACCAGTAAAGCAAGAAAAACTTTTTTTATTAGTCTTAAAATGTTTAGGCATGTAGAAATAAGTAAATAATATAAAAATTAGAATCCTGGGTATTGACCTGCTTCTATTTGTTTGAATGCAGATTCTGAGGATGATGGTGACTAAACTGAACATGTCATAAAAAAATTTGTTGATGGTGGCGATGTTAAGCGAGGAGGAGATTTGTTGTTGTAGGTTTGTTTCTGCACTCAATTGGTAATTACTGTTGATTTCAAGTTTTGCTGGATTCATATCCCTGGTACAAATGAGGGAAGTAGGATGGATGATGAATCATATATGTCTTGATTTCTATTCTTGGTTATCTAAATATTCATTCCAATTTGTAAAATGGAATTGAATGGCATTAGATAGTGCATTTCTTTTGCTATTCATTTTCATCCTAGTCTAACTTATCACAAAAATTGAAGTTTATGTTACTCGGACTTTGATATTGGTGCTAGATACAAGTAGATGTCCGACGCAAGTATATTCCAGATTTTTCCATGCATATGGAAGGTTATATTTTTTGGAAAAACCAATTAAGAAAACAGCAAAAATTTTAAAGTTTTTTTAAATCCATAAGTTTAACTGAAACTATACATGTGTTTTGTAGAATGCAGACTTAAGTTGATCCCGACTTTTTATTGAATGACTTTCTCTACTATTCTAGTAACACGAATTATCTCAAGTGTAGACTTTTTATGTATCGGGTCAATTATTGTGTTATTTAGACTTTTATCCAATACTTATAATTTATCTAACCTGATATTTATTTTTTACTAGCCAAAATATTATTTATTTAATCAATTAATTATTTAATTAAATAATTTTTTCAATCCAATTCTAATTTTATTAAATTCATAACAATTTAACCGTTATAAAATCTATGAGAAATATATTTAATTTCTTTATTCAACAAATTTATAATGACTTAATTAATCTAATTCTATTTTTGAATTTCAATTATTTAATCATAATTAATTATTTAATGATTTGAAGAACTTAGATTAATTTTCAACTCATCTTTTGTGCTTAGGGAGAAAATGCATTCATTGTGGATGGTGATACATGCGATCTATTTCTCTTAGTTTATCGTATTCATTCATTTCGTACTTGTTGGTTTTACATGCAAATTGTTTCTGGTTATCTCGAGCTAGTGGAAGGACCGATTAAACATATGCAATTAGGGCTTAAATAATTATAATATTATTAATTATAATATTATTTAGTCATGAAGTTATTCCACTAAAGTATTGTGACTGAACTCTTCCTTATTATATATCATTACGAAAGGTACTTATAAAGTGCTCGTTCAATGACCTTGTTATAAGTATGTAACCCTCATATGATATCCTTAAGCTCTTTAAGATAAATATTTTCTCTCAATATTATGTTATTTTATCTCACGATAACCATTACATCTTCCATCACGAAAAGTCAATTACTATCAAATAGTAATTAAACAATTTATCACAAAGATATATGATCCATGACCATGTTTACTTTTCATCTATCATGTAATGACGATAAAAGGATATCATTTACCCTTTAACTAGCTATGAATTCCCATTGTATTGGAATGATGCTACATACTATAGGTAAAATTATTTGGTCATAGTGAATAAGTTGAGTTGAGAAATATGGAATATATTTTTTTGGAAATTTTACTAGAGGTAAAATCGTCATAATTTTATTGGGGGTAAAATTTATATGAGAAAATTATTTAGTTGGAAAATAATATTTATTTTGAAAAATAGAAAAATATGTATTGGGTTGGATTAAATTATAAAGTGTTGGGTTAGAAGTCTAAAAAATACATATAATTGGGCACAATGCAATGAGAGGCACGAATCTCCATCAAATACATATGAGAGGAAACACACCCTATTAGACCCTCTCCCTCTCCTAGTTGGACTATGAAACTGTTTTTTTATTTGAAATAAACTTCTACAATTCAATAATGGTTCTACCTTATCTCCTTATAAATAGATGGCACCGGTAGAGCTATTTACACAATTTGAAGATATTGTTACTCTGTCGAAAATAGAGAGAATTTATTCTCAATTATTATATATATATTTTCGAAAAAACAATTCTGTAAGTTTCTGTTTTGAAGAGAGAATTTTTGTTTTCACCCAAAAAGTAGAGAAAACTTTTTTCTAGCCTTTTGTTTTAATTCGATTGGTTCGAGCCCACACTTGAAATAGCTCGTGATACGAGAATAGCGGAGAAGATCGTTTGGTTGAAAGTCAGAAAATATTAAGGACCCGCTTATTCGAAAACACATGTATGATTTCTGTTCAAGGTTTATTACTATAAATATTACAAACCATGTTAGTTTTCAAAATTTTAATTTTTCGTTTTGTAAAAAAACCGTTTTCAAATCAGATTTTTTCTAACATCAACTTCATCCTCGTTCTAGTTCGATTGCAATTTTTGTGGATTTGACTTCCAACTTATACTACTTTAGTATTTTGGCCATATCATGATCTATAAAACTCCAAATTAGGCCTATAATATACTATTCCGAATGGAATTGAAAACTCTAATTGGACTTATTTTATAGCTTGGACCCAAAAAACGTCAAGAAGGTTCCCACAAATAACCTAGAAGTTCACAACTCAAATATACCAAAAGGGACATAAGGGCTGTAACGTCTCAACCTTCGTGAAAGGCACTTTAACTTCACTTTCTTCTAAAATCTAATGTCGATTTGAACCCATCAACACTTAATCTTCAATCATCTTAATGCTTCAAAAGTTGACTAAATCTTTCCACAAGTGGGAGAAGACCCAAACACATTGATCGAATGTACAAAACAATCAATGAAAAACTCTTTTCCTTGGTTCTAGTTCCCCATTCGAGCCTTTATAAGGCAACGTCTACAAATCCACGATAGTTCCTGGCACGTACTCTAGCATCGTTGAAATCCACCCCAAAAGTTCATTGTACGACTCATCCTAGTCATTGTACAACTGCTCCATGGTCATTTGTTTCACCCACCATGCTTTCCTGTACGACATTCTATATTGGAATTGGGCTTACATGTCTACAATTAGGACTAATACAGGAATGGTTGGGCTATCTCTCACCAGTGGCTTGATGCAGTTGCAAATATTTTTGGCATCCAATTTTCGGTGGTCTTGCATCATACTTGCGACGGTGCATGTATGACGCCCTTCTAATTTTCGTATTTACAACGGTTGAGTCCTCTGTATAAATGCAGCTCGAACCCGCCAGCCACACCTTTCGTTAGCCCTTCAACATTTCCCAACATATAATGTCGGTGTAGAATTTGCGACCTTATAATCAATTGACACCTTTATGTGTACTATTTGATGGCAATCACGCAGTTCGCCTTATTCTCAAATCGTTGCCCAACGAACAACTTTTCCCATTGCGAATTTGACACTAGTCTGTGAGCAGGTACTATATCGACGTACTTGGGTGCGTGCACTACATCTGGATCTACGTTCAACATGTGGGCCCTAAGGTCATTCCATAAAATAATGTCATGACTCAGGTTCCCAAAAGAAGGGGTGTGAACATCTTCAACCTCCTCCGAGCCTTTATTGTCGATATCGTCCGAAATCTCATCAAGATCAACGTTACTAAAATCTTCAACGTCGTGATTAGAATTTTCATAATTATCGGACCTTTCTTCGACGTTTGCATCAATGCCTATCACCTCTAGATTTAATTGTAGACGAGGAATTGAGACATGGTTGTTATACGAACTCCCACCATAATTTGGATTTTTAGGCATTTACGATGTCCCTCCACAATCTGACTGATTTGTCCATCCGATATTAAGATTAAAGTCAAACCCGTAATGTTGACATATTGGGCTGACATTCTCAACGGGACCTAAATCGGCTAACTCGGCAAATAACTCAACTAGTTGGGGGTTCTCATTCCCAATCAACCACCATATTTCCATCATAGTGCCCAAGTCATTATCATCTAACAGTTGCATCTCCCTAAATTTCAACGGATCTGTAGAGATTGGAAACTTGTAAAATAATCTGGACATCGCCCTTCCACAACGGATAGCTATTTTTGCACTGATCTTTCTTTTCATTTCTTTTAGTTTCACAATTTTATTGAATCGCAACCCTACTCTCTACCGACCTTGAAATACACAACCAACATCACCTTATACAATTTCACCATAAAAAAGAACGCACACTAAAAACATTGAGTTATTAATCTTCACCACAATTTATGAGCCCTCTTATTAAACACAACAGTCTCTCTGTTCTTCTTTTCCAATTCAATTGTTATAAGAATGTCAAGAAAAATCTATTTATGTAGCATCACCAAGGTGGTCATGCTAAAGAGAATGGTTCCACCAAAATAAAATAAAAATCATTTTTATGGTGGTCACACCATTCTCAATGGCACCACCAAAGTGGTCACGCCAAAGAGAATGGCTCCACCAAAATAAAAATAAAAAATTAATTTTTATGGTGGTCACGCCATTCTCAATGGCACCACCAAAGTGGTCACGTCAAAGTGAATGACTCCACTAAAATAAAAATATTTTATTATTAAAAAATGGTTTAAAAAATCTGTTGAAAAAAAGTCTGGTATATTAAAAGTGGTGGTGCCATTCTCTATAGCTCCACCAAATAAAATAATAGTTTTAGTTTTAAATTTTTTTTTAAAAAAGTCTAAGGTGGTGGTGTCATTCTTTATGGCGTCCCAAATAAAATACTAGTTTTAGTTTTAAATTAAAAAATTCAATCATTATAATTAAATAAGTATGACATATTAAAGTGGTGGCATCATTCTCTATGGCTCCACTACTATTATTTATTTTTTTGGCCCTTGAAATATTCAAAAATATTGATATTAGGTTGGTATTTATACAAGCCCAAATAAAATACTAATTTTAATTTAATAAATAAATAAATAAAAGTATGACATATTAAAGTGGTGGCGACCTTCTCTATGGCTCCACCACTATTATTTATTTTTTGGCCCTTGAAATATTCAAAAATACTGGTATTAGGCTGGTATTTCTACAGGTGGTACCAAATATGTTGGCTCCACCCAAAAAATTGATTCTTTAATCCTAACAGCCAATGATTGGTAGACGTGTCAAGTGGGTGGTACCAATCTCTTTGGCGCCACCAACTTTCACTATTCATTTCAAGTCATTTACATATATAATAAAAAGTGGGTCATTTTTATAATTAACCAAAAATTTCAAGTTATTCTTATAAAAAAGCTGGTATTTGTAGATGAAAAAAATGGCACTTGTCAAGTTGAAGTTACTGTAAACAAAGTAAAATTTATCATGGGTAAAAATGATGATATCATATATTGTCATAACTATTTTTCTCTAATTAATTTAAATTAATTAAGGGATAAATAATAAAAATTTATATAATCACTAATTAAAAAATAAAATAATTAAGTGATAATATGTATTGATTATTTTATCTCTAATTAATTAAATTAATAGGAAATAATTAATAAAAAAACTTAAATTCTTGTAAAACAATCAAATGAAGCAGATTAATTCTACTAGAACTCTCTTTTATTCAAGTAACTGATGGTCATCATTTTGGAGAAAAATCGCTTTCTGATTTAGTTTAATAGTGGAGAAGAAGTTAAAAGTCATTTTTGAATAAAACCACCATTCGATCCAAGGTCCAAATCCGTTTCAAGAGCAAGCCAACAAAACCCTTAAAACAATTCACCTCCATCCAAAATCAAGTTAAATAATTATTAGATCCATACTCAAATTAAAGAGAAGAAATAAAGAAATTTCCTTTGTATTAAAAATATTCCGGTGACTGTAACTTTCTTTTCAAACTTATCAATAAATTTTACTCCAATTTTCCAATGACTTGAAATTTGTGTACACAGTGATCCATCTGCTTTCTAGACATGTGGAATTCAATCACCCCTTTACTACACCGGTCATTGGTGTGTGACTATCTGGCTTTGATCGCTGAAGGTTGGGTGAATGAAGTTCGACATATCTTTGGAGAGGGGAACCGTTGTGCAGACCATCTAACAAATTTGGCGCAAAACTCGACCTTGGGTGCGTATGTTTTGGAGGAACCGCCACACAATTGATGCTTGTGGTGAATGTGTAATTAGAAGTTAGTTTTGTTTTATTTCAGACTCTTTTATATATATATATATAAAAATGAAAATTTATATGTAGGTTTTATAAAAAATTACATACAAAATTATAAAACTATTTATAAATAAATAAAAATATATTTTTTTCTCATTTTCTAACATGAAATTTATTTATTAAAATAATAATCTTATAAATAAAACAATTTAAAGGGAAAAGCCGAAGAAGACTTACATAGATTCAACGTTTTCCTTTTTTCAATATTAGCAACCCCTATGTTTAAGTTGGGTCAAAGGCTATAACCCAAGGTTGAAAAGAGTGAGAGTCGATGCCTTTAGATTGCTGCTTAGAACATAAAGGTGAGCAAAACTCGATTCGGTTCGAAAAAATCTAATTTTTTTTCAAACTTCGAGATATTAAGTTTTTAAATCAACTTGAATAAGTAATTTGGTTTTCTAGTTTGAGCAAGGCCTAATCATGGATTGGGCCACACCGGCCCGGCCCGAAGGCCCACTCGAAATGTGGGAGGATTTGGGCAAAAATATAGGCTCGAAAAATGGGTTTGGACAAAAAAAGGCCCGTTTAAAAAACGGGCTGGGCCTCAGGTAAGGCATTTTTAGCCCGGGCCGGCTCGAATTCACTAAAAGATAAAAAAAAACCTGTTTTTTTTGTTTTTGCATGTTATTTTCTTGTTATTTTGCTACTGTTTTACTATTATGTTACTATTATTTTATTGTTATTGTTTGTATATTGTATAAAACTTATTTTATTATTAATTTTGTTATTATTTTAAAGGCATTTGTTAATTTTGTTATTATTTTAGAGGCATTTGCTTGTTAAGTTGCATTTATCTTAGTGTTATTTAAGTCTACATATTTTTTAAAATTTATTTTCAATTTGCTGGGAAATATTTATTTTGATGTTTTTAGTATTTTTGATGTATTATATATGTTTAAAAATAATATAAAAATAATATAAATAATTAATACAGGCAGGACGGGTCAGGCTCGAGTTTTAGCATTTTTATCCAGGTCGTGCTTGGACAAAATTTCAGGCCCATTTTTTGGGACAGGTCGGGGCTGGGCCAAGTAAATGGGCCTGAATTTTTAGTTGAGCCCGGCCAGAACCCGGCCCGGCCATGAGCACCTCTAGTTTGAGCAAATAATAAATTGATGTAAATACCCCCTTTGGTCCCTGATAGTTTTAAAAAATATGCAATTTGGCCACTCTCTAAAACATACAAAAATAATTAAAAATAATATTTAAAAAATAATAATTTTTTATAAAATATTTTTTCAAGATTTTATAATATATATTTAAAAAAATAAAAACTATTGAAAATGCTAAAATTATATAAATATTAAATTATAATTTTTAAAAAAAATCAAAATGATAAATTGAAGGCCTTAAACACGTAAATTATCAGACCAAGTTATCATACTAATTATGTTGCTTTCCTCTTATTTTGTTCTTGAACTTAGAATTTAGTCATATTGTCAACAAGATTTCAATATGGTTGATTTAATTTCTTTTAATTTAACTCGAAAAAATTTATTCGACTCGGCTCAACTCGAATTTAATTTCACTCGACTCGATTTAGGAAATTTTTAAATCAAGTTAGGATGATAAAATAGGACTTATCAACTTGATTAACTCAAAAATTCTTTACTCGATTCGATCGAACGCTCACCTCTACCGGAACAAGTTTGTTGCATTTAAGGTTGAGTTTAAAGGAGAGCATGTTTGGAGATATCTAGGTGAGTATAAGGTCTTGGAGACCCCGAGATCCCCCCCCGGTAGGTGGAAGGCTATGTTGAAAGCTCCATAATCAAATCCTAATTCAATGGCACGATGATGGAGGATGTAGAAATCGAAGAGTAAAGTTTATTAGTGTTGATGGTTGTGAGTGAAGGTGGAGCCAATATTTGGAAAAATTGACTAAGGTCAAACGTATAATAAAATTTATTATTTATAAAATAAACTAAAAAAGAAGGAAAAGTTTGAATTTGATTTAAGTTTTGTGGGTTTTTTATTTAATTTATAAAAATATTGTTTTAATAAATAAATTTCATGTCAAAAAAAGAGAAAAATGAGTATTTATTTATTTATTTATATTTTGGATGTATTTTAATGAAAAAGTGACCAAAATATAAAATTTTGATAAAATTAATAACTAAAATAAAAGCTTTTAAACTTAAGTGAACAAAATAAAAATACACTAATAATTGGGTGAATATTTTATAGTTCACCTTAAATTTTGAAACAGACATTTGATGTTGAAATGACTTGTAGAATAAGATTATATTTTGTGTTGCGTTTTAGTTATTTTTGAGTGTTGTATGATTTTAGTCAGTGGCGAAGTTAAGGAGAAGTTGGCAGGGCCAGCCTCCTTAGAATAGAATTTTTTATTATTATTTAAACTTATTATAATTTATAAAATTTTATATTAATAATAATAAAATTATGCTTTTTAACTCTCAAAAAAATATAAAAATTTAATTTAATTATTTAAAAATTATAAAAATAAAAATAAATAAAATAATAAAATAATATTTTTATTATTTTAAAAATATATAATTTAATTTGAGAGCGTAGTTAAAGTGAGCCACCCAACATTTGTTGTTAGTTAGTTAGACTTATCTAGAAGAAAAGAGGTTCTAGAATTTTATCTATAAAATCCAACTGGTCAAACTCAAACTAACATCCTTGTTATATTTATTTATTTATTTATTGAGTAGACTTAGTCCAACGAATCAGAGGAAGGGGGACTACTTGGTCTTTGTTTGTTTCTTCAATTTCAGATTTATTTTTGACTTGCTTCAATCCGTTTTAAAAGTTTGTTTTACTATTAAAATAGGTATTTTTTTAGTTGTTATTTTATATATTTTTATAATTAAATTTTAATTTAAAATATTTTTTATTATTGAAATTGAAATTAAACCGACATAAAATGTAAAATTTTTTATTTAAGTTTATCCTTAAACGAGTCTGACCTATTAAGTCAAGGAGACTATCTAGCTCTTGTATAGGTCTATTGGGTAGGGGCGAATTTGGAAAAGGGCCTTTGGCTCTCAAGATTTTATAAAATTTCATTTCAATCTTTTTGGGTTTTTAAAATTTTTATTTTGATCTTATAATTAAGGCTTAAACAACAAATGGTACCTACACTATACTAATTTCCCAAATTGGTACCTAAACTTTTATTTGGTTAGAACTGGTACTAAACTATTAAACCGTTACCCATTTTACCCCAACTGTTAGTCCCATTAGAAACAAAAAATAACCAATCATAACTTGCCATGTAAACCTCTATTTATTTTACCCATTTTCTTATATTTTATTCTCATCAAACAATTTTTACCAGATTTTCTTATTTTCTCATCCACCAAACACCCAAAAAAAGTTTGTTTGCTTCTTTTTACAAAGCTTCCACAATTTTATCATTTTCAAGCTTCAGCTGCTTCTATTGTCTTCAAGCTTTTAAACTTCTTTTTTCTTCACCCAATTCTTTCCTTATACAATGATATGGAAAACTTACAAATTTTAACTATCTAAATCCCAGCAAGTTACTTAAGCTATTATATAAAATTTTTACCATTAGAAAAAATAATAGTTAACAACAACGTTAGGATGTAAATCAGGGTGAGCAAAACATCGATTTATCGACAAACCCACTCAAAAAATTTTTTGGGTTTTCAACTAGGACCAGAGGCGGTAGTTCTACAAGATGATTCGCAGGGGCTAATTCGAACAAGGCTAATTTGTAGGGGCTAATTTTTTTGGGGTTTTTTTTTTGCTTTGAAATCTTGCAACAGATGCGGGTAATTCAAACTAGGTTGGGTGTGCTATAATGCTGAAAAGCCGTTTTGCAGACACCATTAGCAGGGCACAACAGAAGATGAAGGTAGTGAAATCTTGAAAAGAATTTTGGGTTTTTCATATCATTGTATAAGGATAGAATTGAGTGAAGAAAGAAAAAGACTAGAAGCTTGAAGATGGTAGAAACAGTTGAAGCTTGAAGATAATAAAATGGTGGAGCTTTGTATAAGGAAGCAAATGATTTTTTTTAGTGTTTGGTTGATGAGAAAATGTAATAAAATATGGTAAAAATTGTTTGAAGGAAAGAAAACATAAGAAAATAGGTAAAATAAATAGAGGTCTACATGACAAGTTATGATTGCTGAATTTCTTTTTCTAAAGGGACTAACAGTTGGGGTAGAATGGATAACAATTTAATAGTTTAGATACTAGTTTTGACAATAAAATAAAATAAAATTAGGTACCAATTTGGGAAAACTAATATAATTTAGATTCCATTTTATTGTTTAAGCCTATAATTAATGTTTAAAAATAGGATAACTTTGTGTCTACTCCTAAAATTTTCCAAAGTTTTTCTTTTTTAAATTTGATTTCTTTTATAGAATTTATAAAATTTTATGATAAATTTATTAACATTTTTAGTAATTTAGTAAATTAATACACAGTGGTATCTAAATATTAAGTAAGTAAAAAGGTACAGTTAAATAATTATAATATCTAATACAAATGGATCATTTAGTTTATTTTTCTTTTCTTAAATTTTGTAGATCAAGATTATCCAAACATTTATATATAATAATTATTTAAGTTTTATAATTTTGTATGTACTTTTTTATATAAAGTCTTATGCATTTTATCAAAAGAATGAAGTTTTGAATAATTTCTTTATTTTTAAATTTTTTCAATTTAAAATTTTAAGAATCAATAATAAATTGACAGAATATGTAAAGTTGGAAGTTAAATTCATTAAATTATGATAGATTTAAGAATGGATAAAATAATTGAAGGAGTAAATTGATTATTATGTCAAGAAAATATGTGATGGTTATTAATTTTGTGAAGGCAATCAAAATATAAAAT
The DNA here is from genome assembly GCF_007990345.1 of Gossypium hirsutum. Taxonomy (NCBI): domain Eukaryota; kingdom Viridiplantae; phylum Streptophyta; class Magnoliopsida; order Malvales; family Malvaceae; genus Gossypium; species Gossypium hirsutum. Next base: position 3,198,151 of record NC_053448.1, read on the forward strand.
TTTAATAATGTTTATGAATAAAATAATTAGAATCACAATGCATATTTAAATTGAGGTTGAATATCTTAGTCGGTCAAACAGAAATTGAAAGGCAAAAGAAACTGGAAATGGAAAAGGTTTCCCTTACCAAAAATGAAAAATGAAAGGAAAATGGAAAGTAAGATGAAAGAAAGAAACGGCAATAACCACTAACTGCCAAGTTTTCATCACTACCCATTGGTCGACAGGGTCTTTGTCGCTTTGTTACGTCACTCTCCACTTTTTGTCTTTAATATTTCTTATGTCAGAAATGACGTTATCTGCCACTTCAATACCCACGTGCCCGACAAAACCTGATTACTTCCCCTAAGCCGTGTCTTGACGGTGTTACCAGCTGGCATGACACTCTCTCAGGTCTCCGTATAAAACTCTTCTCTGCTCTCTTCGGACTGAAACCTCGAAACTCAGACAGAGTTCAGTGTACAACGCTAAACAAAGTCAGAGACTTTTCATAATTCACCTCCAGTTCCCTTTCGCGCTTACACTGGGATTTATCCCGGCTACGCCGCCGTTTAATGTCGCCTCCTCCTCCGCCGCTTCATCCTCTTTCTTCCGAACAAGAAATCTCCGTCATGGTTTCCACCCTCAAAAACGTCATCACTGGTTCCACTCCTTCCTCCTCCTCCGCTGACCTTCGTTTCGATTTCGGTGCTCCCGGAGGTTCGGCTTCTACTTTTACTGGTGGGTTCAACGCTGATCGCGGGAACATGGTATTTCAAGTGAGCGAAGTTCTGGATAAGTGCCACGTGTGCAAATTTGACGGTTGCCTGGGGTGCAATCTTTTCCCGCCAAGTCAGCAAGAGGAAAAAAAAGGGACAACTAGTGCTACTACCATCACCTCTGCAATTAAAACTAAAACAAAACGAGTAAAGAAAAACTACAGAGGGGTCCGGCAAAGGCCATGGGGCAAATGGGCTGCTGAGATTCGAGACCCAAGGCGTGCCACAAGGGTCTGGCTTGGAACCTTCAACACTGCGGAGGAAGCAGCTCGCGCTTACGATAAAGCAGCTATTGATTTCCGGGGGCCAAGAGCTAAACTCAACTTCCCATTCCCTGACAGTAACAGCAAAGCCGATGTAATACCGCCGCCGCCAGCTGCAGCAACTGCCGTGGGGTTTGATCATGAAATTAGTAGCAGGTCTGTGCAAAAAGAAAAGGAAAGAAATGATGTGATTAGCATGGAAATGGATACTGAAAAAGGATTGGGGTCGACTGAGTTTTGGGATGCAATAGGCGAAGATGAGATTCAACAATGGATGATGACGATGTCAGAATTTGGTGGGGACAGTTACTCCTCCGATTCAGCTACCACTACTGTTACTACCGGGAATGTTCATACTTTTTAATCACTCGAAGTTGAATCTTGGGGTTTTACCGGCATAGGACAGGCAGGCTCTTCCTTATTTTATAAAGAAAGAGTATGATGATGGTGATAAGTGAAATTCTGTTTAGGGTGATCATTATTTACTGTACAATTCTAACTTCTCAATGTCTGCTACTTCTTCAATATATAAAATGTGATATTAGTTAATCAAACATGGAATTTTATTTGTTTTTATAGTAATCATTAATTGAATAATTAAATAAAAAAGAAATCACTTCCATTTTCGAGGAATCTAAATCACACTGGTTTGGGGTGTTGGCATGGATGTGGGTGGTCACCACGCTGAAAACTGCAAAACGAGATGGCTTTCTCGCCATCTGGGACTGCAAAAGTAGTACTGAATTTCACAGACGAGTTGGGACCCACAATTGACTGAAAGCAACTTCCCATCCCACCTGACGAAAGCGGCACACACACATAGTGTTCAGTGACGTGCGATCAACAATGTTGGTAGGTGGGACCCCTTTATTTTAACATGTGAATTATGCGACTTTTAATTTTAATCATCTCTTTTACTCTAATGGATAATGTGATGCAGAGTTTTTATTTTTATTTTTTATATAATAAAATTTTCATTTCATTAATCCTATATTAAAATAAATTCATGTATTTATTTTTTAAAATGTGTATAAATAAACTGAGATTAAATCTCCATATATATTTAAATTATATCAAATCAAAATTTCAGGTTTATTTCTTTGAAGGAGATACAGTTTAATTATTTATACATACATATATATATGATATTTTAATTTAATTCAATAAAAAAATAAAAAAAATCTCACAAATATAGCATTTTTTTGGGTGTAATATCAATATAATTGAGTTAATTAAAATAATAAGATATTGATCACATTTAGAATGTGCTGAATTGAAAGCATTCATCACGTGGTGATAAAAAGGAGGATGATCAGGTCAGACTGAGATGCGGAGAGTGGCAAAACCCCAAAACCCTAAACTAAATAAACAGATAGGCATAGTATCATCTAATTTCATATTTTAACAAAACAACAAAACTCCCCTCACTTCCTTGTCGCCAACCGCGTTAACTCACTAACATATGTTGCTTCTTCTAATCATATTTAATATAAATACAGACATTTTCTTATTTTACATAAATTTTGCCTACAATACTGTGTTAAAATATTTTCGAGATTTTTCATAGAAAAAAAAAACATCATTATTGTTGGTATGTTTCACTAAAAGCAGAAAATTAGAAATGATTGGTTTTTTTTTTTGATAATTTTTTAAAATTTGCTTTCAATGAAACAAATATAATATTATCTATTTTTTTCATAATTGATCTACAAAACTAAGTTTGATTGTTAATTAAATTGATAAACAACATTAATTCAAAATGTTTTTTTTTTATAATAATATAAAAAACTAAATTTAAATAATAATGCATTTGGGACTTGAGTTGAAAAATTGTTTAAATAATAGCATTGTTTAAAGAATGAATTGGGATGAGATGCATCATCGTACAGTTTTCAGATTGATTCTCCAACTTTAGAGTAAAGCCCATACAACATTATCCACGTGTATAATTAGAAAAATAACCTAATGCAGAGATTGAGCAATTGCATACCATAATAATATCTTCCATGGAAATATGATCATATAATATTGTTCATGTGCATGACTAGAACCACACCACAATCGTATTTGGAATCATAAGTGTGCTAGAAATTTGTATATGCAAATTTGAAATTTGAAGAAAAGAGATGAACGACAAGATTCTCCTGTCAAACATGTTAAAAATTTATATACACAAGTTTCGAGTTAAAAAAAGTTTTAATCTCTTTCAATAATTTATTGACCCAATGGTAAGATCATTATGTTGTAGGTATGAGAGCTTGAGTTTAAAATATGATTTCCAATGTGATTAACTAATGTTTCAAAATTTAATGTAGGTTCATTAGAACCGTATAAACAAAGACCCAAAACTCCTATTAATAGACAAACAGAACCCCTTGCAGTGTACAAACATGATGGAAAAAAGTAAAAAGTCTCGAGAAGAAAATGATCCTATTTGACTGCCGTACATTGCTAGTATCAAGAAATAAAATAATTGCGAATCTCGAGTAACTAGACAAGCCACCAAAATCGCTAATGTGGTGATAAATCCTGTTAGTAATATGGACCCCTTAGAAAGTCCATCTATTCCCAATCTCTAGTAAAAATAAAATTTTTTTATTCATTTATAATCTTTCACCAATTGAATTAATGAATCGTCCAATCAGAAATGATAACAGAATGCATAGGTCAGATTATGGATTTTAAAATGTTAGTATTTCAAAATATTAGTATTTGTGATTATTTTGTCTAGATAAATAGTTTATTAAAAGAAAATTAGGTTATTGAAATTTGATGAGATAAAAAATAATTATATTAAAAATTAAAAAAATGGGCAATATAAATATCTTTATATTTGTAAATATATATAAATATGTTTAATATAAAATATAAAATTAGAACTAAATAAAACGATATTTTGAAATTTATTTATTTATTATTTTATTGCTGGACCATGTACATTATATGAAAAAAAAATTGATGATTTTGAAAAACAACCTCTTCGTATGAAATTTGAATAGAAAGTTTGAGTTAATCAAATCTCCTTTTAAAATTCCTTACAAAATTTGATATTTTTCATTAATTTTTTGAGTCTAGAGAATTTTTGGATTTCCAAATTATGAAGATGCAGAATGGATTAAAAGTGATCCTATAAACTAATTAATAGTAAAAGAGAGTTATTGTAATATATAAAATCTTCATTTGAATGATTCAAAAATATCAAAATATTAAAATTTATTATTTATCTTATATTAACTTAATTTAATTAGTAATAATATAAATTAACAGAAATTGGTAAAGATTTAGTATAATTAAACAATTCAATAAAAAGTTTTTGGAGGGTTCGGAGAAAGTAAAAATTTTGAGTGAAGGTAAAAGGAAAAAGGTTTTGAAGGTTTGGGGAGAAGTAAATTTTTGTAGGGGGACGTAAAAGTTTTTGGGTAGAAATAAAAGGAAAAAAAATTTGGGGGTTGAGGGGAAGTAAAATTGTTGGGGGGAAAGGTAAAAGGGTTTAATATTTAATTTATTCGGATTATTTGAGTTATCCGAATTCAAAAATTCAACTTGAAACGAACTCAAAATTCGAAAACAAAAATGAATTGGTTCAATTAATTCGATTTGAATAATTCGAAATTCAAATTTTTTGAGTCAAATTAAATTTTATTCACCCCTACTTAAAATACCAAAGCTCGATAAAAAACATATGGAGCCAGATAACTTGAAGGGTTTGAGCCTTGAGAGAATAAGAAAGCATGCTTATTTGCTGAAAAGATGTTCCCAACACCTGAGCAAATTCATGAAGCATAAACATGGGTACATCTGGAGCATAATGGACTAAGCAACAATTACTTGCATGCAGTTCAAACGATAGTTAAAATATAGGATATGCCCAAAAAGATGGAGACGGAGACGATAGAGAAATATGATATGGATAGCAAGGTTTTCTTTTTCTTTTTCATGGAGAGGATTTCTAATGTTTTTTAAATAGGATTGATGGTCGAATCGATCAAGTCATCAAAGTTTAATCGATTCAATTAAAAAAATTAAAAAAATTAAAAAATTTCGGTTCAATTGGTTTTTTACCTGTTTCAATCGATCCGTATTGGTTTTTGAATTAATCAGTTCAAAGCCTCTCTCTGAATCGATACCTCAACCAGTTCTCGATCCAGTCTATTCGACAAATCAATCTGGCTCAACTAACATTGAGGATTCCATTTTCTTTTTTAGTTCAACCTCAAATTTTTTTGGATAATTAGTAAAATAAAAATAAATTAAAAATTCATTTAAAATAACATATGCCTTTTTTAATTTGCAAGTACTGCTTTTTATTGATCGAAAATGTCATGCTTCAAAATATAGGGGGTTAATTGAAATAAATAATCAAGAAATAACCTTAGTTTGATGGTTAAGTAGTTAGTGCACTCTCTAGAGGTCTTAGGTTTTATCCCCATCTCTCACATTCTTCTCTTTTAATTTTCAGCAACCAAGAATAAATTCCTAGGACTCTTTAATTTTATTCGACAGAATAAGGGAAATTATCATGTAGCCCTCAAAATTTGAAAACCCTAGCTATTTAGTCACTTTTTCCCTAATTACACTAGGATTATGTTTCTTTTTTCATTCCAATTAGAATTTCTCTTCTTTCTCCCTATTTCTTCTTTCTTTTCCATCCTCTTCTTTACAACAATTTTTCTCTTTATTGTCGGAATTATTTTTGCTTCACGAATCAAAATCAATTCTCAATTGAATCGTTCCCTATCGGATTCATAATTGCCATTAGCATCAAACTTAGTCTTAGCAAAGAATTGGTAAGAATGACTTGATCCCAATGTTTGAATTTGAATCTTTATAGAATTTCTATCTAACAATAATCTTGCAAGCGACTAAACGATCTTTCTCAGTTTTAAAACGAATCTTTCAATAATCTTGATTAATCTTGATGAATCTCGAAATTAATCGTTAACTCGTGTGAAATTTTTGTTTGAAAAACCTATTTTACGTACGTCGGATCAGATTTGATCGAGCTTTCGGAGACAGGTATGTGTTCTTTTACAAGCGAATTAGAGCAAACTGAGCCTCGAAATAGGGCCATACGGCCAGCCACACGTGGGCCACACCGTGTGGACTACATGACCATGTCCTCCTGAAACCCTAGTGTAGTTCGTGAACCACACGGCTGTGTAACCCTTCCACACGGCCTGGCCACACAGTCGTGTCTCATATGTAGCCTAATTTTGCATGTTCCACAGGGCCTCAGCCTGTTACACGACTTGACCACACTGATCTGTTTCGCTGTCAGTACAGGAAGGCAAGATCTGCTATCTTCACTGATCTGTTCTCCGGGGAATATGGCCTGTATAATGAACCTAATTATGCCTAGTGATTATAATATTATGATCAAAATGAATCAAAAAATCCTAACTAAATGTGTATGCATGAATGAAAAATGTCATGAAAATGATCCCTCGATGTTTGAGTTGTTATTGCTCATTGTTTAATAAAGCTTTATTGTCAACACGTCAGAATGTTATCTTGTCCTGTTGGTAATGCTAATATTTTACTTAACCGGATTGCCCCCACTGTAATCTTCAAGGTCCAATCCATTGTAATTTTGGGACATAAAATTTGAACCATCTTTCTCCCACTGAGTATAAGATCTGGCTCTTTTTCAAATCTCTCCCACTGCAATTCAGGGATACAGGATCTGAATCTCTCTCTCCTTACACCGTTCCCAAGGTTATGCACAATTGCAGAACTTCCTCTTCTTATCACTCAGTGATCATTGCTTGTTTGTTCATTGAAGCTTTGTCACCAACACGACATCTTGCCATTTTGTTCAATCAATGTTTGGACAACAAAATCCGAAAGAATAATCTTACTTTAGACTTTTCATTCTTAAACATTTCAACCTTTAAACTTGGTGTGTTCTAAACAATAGTCCTATTTCAGGTTCCTATATTATTTAGAAACTTTTAGAGTAATATGCAAGACTCCTTTCGCTTGAATAATCAGTCCATTAATCGTTTGACCCTTAATAGCAAAACGACATCGTTTTATACTTAGTATAAATGTTTAAAAAAAACCCAAAAAATTCAATTTCATCTTATTTTAAAAAAAACAAACAGAGAGCTTTTGAGCTCTCTCTCTCTCTCTCAGGCCTCAAATCTGGCCATGGTCTGGCTTAGGGTTTCGGCGTGCCTCTGCCGTAGCGCCACCGTGGGTGGCAGCTGGAGGCACAAAATCGGGCTTTTTTGGTGCTTTTTTGAAGCCGATTGCCTCTAGGCCACGGATCCAGGGCCGAATCTCGTGAAAAATGAGCCCAAGACCCAAAAAACGATGAGGAACCGCTCGTCTTCTCCTCCTCCGGTGCGGCGCAGGTAAGGTTCTTTTTCTTTCTTTCTATTTACTTGTTATTTAGTATGAACAATAAAAAAATAAAAAGGGCAGAAAAGAAAGAGAACGCGAATCTAAAATAACTTTTTAGAAATCTTTCTATTTTTTGATATTTCTCTATAATGTTCGTGAAAAATAAAAAAAGGAACCCCTGTTACAGTGTTTTGAATGGCTTTATATAGCCTTTTTACACATTTTTAAAATCTATAAACTGTCACTTTTCTCTGATTTTGCAGGTGCAAGTGGCGTTGGGTGGGCCAGTGGCAGAGGAGTTAGTGTGGCGCAACAGTGATGGTGAGGATAGGATGTGCGGCGCTGGGTAGTCAGAAGACAAACCTAGGTGAGGCGCACCTAGGGTTTTTTTGTTGTTGTATCCTGTTAGATTTTTTTTGGGTTATTTGGGCCATTGTATCGTTGGGCTTTAGGGGTTTAATGGGTTAGGTCTAAGCTAGGTTTGGTTTTGTCTGGGGTATTTTGGTCTGTAATTTGTTTTGGGTAGGTTTAATTGGTTTGGGTTTGTTTTGAGTGTACTGGGCCCGGGCGAAATTGGGCTTGTACAGTAGTAACTGCAAATTTGAGGTTTGATCTCAAACCAAGTGGTAGCTTAGCTGCAATGTTTATCTAAAAATATCAGTGGTTTACCCACAATTTTTACAAGCCCAGTGGCAAATTTTATCTGCAATTACGTTGTGTATCCACAACAAGTGACAGTTATCTGCAAATCAGTGGTGGTTCATCCACAACCTGGAGTGATATGATAGATGAGTTCTAGGGAACTCATAAGTGAGGTGTGTAGTGAAGTTGGGCAAGACCTTTCTAATAAATTATACTTGTATTGCCATACACTAGCATGTGCATTTGAAATTGTGTTTTCTGAAATAATGTAGTGAAGTGATTATATGATAAACCGTAATCTAAAGTGCTTTATGATTGTCATTGTTATCCGAATTGCTAATAAACTTGCTTTGCCTATGGTTTTGTTTCGATTTTCTTGTGACCAAACTCACACTGAGCTTCGTAGCTCACTCTTCTTAGTTTACATCTTTACAGATAACCCACCAGGTTAGGAAGCGGAATTGGCAGATTGAAGGGCTCGACTCGATTGAAGTTTTATTAATATTTTTATTTTTACCCATTATTATTTATAGTTTCCATTATTTAAGAACTGTAATGTCTTATTTAAATTGTGGCACGGGACTTAGTTTCGGGTTATTTAAGGCCTGCATGATATATTTAGGCTATTAACGCTTGAGTTTTATTTTATTTTATAATGCATGAAACATGATTTTTTATTAAATCTATGCTAGTAATACTTTTCCCGCTGCATTGATGAAAAATGAGTTTTTAAACAAGTAGATAATTTATAAGTCAACTAGTTTTGAATTAATAATATTATTTTGTGAGAAGGGTGGTAAAACGCTAAGTTTTTTTTCGAAAATAGACTAAGGTTTTCTTTAAAATAAACAAATGCTTTAATTTGTCTGTTTTAAAAAACTCTGTCTAACATCTAGGCCGGGTTGGGGAGATAACAAAAATGTCAACTATCATCCATCTATATCTATAATATAAATAAAAGCACAAGTTTGAAAAACTTTCAAACTAATAAGAATACCCTTTATGGTTAATTATATTACTAAATTGATATTAAAATAATAATTTATTAGTATTATCATATGATAATAATAAAAATATTATTAATTAATATGTTAGTATATTAATTTGAAATTACTTAATTTAGTCTTAGCTTTTAAAAGTTCTACTTTAAAAACTAACATAATATATTATTGATTAATAAAATTATAAAATTATAAAATTATTATCTATAATTAGACAAATTCAAAATAAAAAAATCTAAGTTCTTAATTAAATAAATATAATTTCAATATATAAATATAATTTTATTTTAAATATAATAATAATTAATAATGTTAAAACCAATTTTTTATAGTTAATAATAATTAAATGTGTGAGATTAACATGATATATACTAGAAATATAATCTCGCGTTGTGAGGTTTGATTTTTAATAATTTAATATATAAAATTTTTAATTAATTAATTAATTTTTAAATATAAAAAATTATATATATTAAATTATTATAAATTTAAATTTTATACAATTAACAAAATCATCATCAAAGTCATAAATAGTAATTTTAAAAATTTATAATTTATAATAATTATTTTAATTAAATGATAATTAATGTTTAAGATTAATTATATCTTGAGATTCGATAAAAGTAAGTATTTAATATCCAAACTATCATTAATTTCATGAAATCCAAAAAAAAATAGTTTAACTTAGATTAAGATGATCCTAAAAGATCACATTTTAGACACCCAATAATAACATACCACATCATATTATTTTAGGGTATATGAATAATATAATACATTAAGAAACAACAAATTACTATTATTTAACTCTAACAAACAATCAAATAAACAAAATTAAATACCCAAAGGGTTCATCTATTCTCATGGCGCGTAAATCCCAATAGACTCACGACTAAATTTCAACTTTATATTTTTTATTTTGTGTTAGTGATTTTCCGTAATTTGATATGTCAAATTAAATTTTCCCGTGTACTTAATGAGCTTATTCTCAAGTAGTTCAAGAGTATTTTTTTTATTTTTATAGATTCTTAACTTTTAATTTCAATGCTAGCTTTTATTGCATTTTATCACTTTTGAAACTCAAGTTGACAAAATCATGCCATTAGAGGTCTAATGATTGATTTGAGCTTGTGTAGGAGGTGATTAAGGCAAAACATCAAGGAACACCTCAACTATTGTAGAGGTCACAACAGAGGTGCCTGTGTGTTGCAACACTGACCTTTCATCACCTCGAGAAAGTTGAACTTCACCAAAACTCAACATGGGACAGCTTGTTGTGGAGGCTGCGACACTAAAGGTGGGTTTAGATGGGTGGTGCATTTACCTGCGGTTAGTGTAAAAACAACGGTGGCGGTGAGATTAGATACTGTAGCGATACGGTAGCGTGAGACAAAAAGTAAGTTAAACACATCGCACGGCACCGCACCCAATTGTCCATCCAAACCCATCCTAAGCACAGGATGGTGTGACGTTAAGCCTCAAAGTCTCAATTCAAAGCCCTCGAGGTTGCGACTTCAAGCCAAAAGATGAAGTTGTTGAAATCAATGGCATGTCGTCCCGATCGTGACACCAGCAAGGGTGTGTTGCGACATCGAGAGCCTCCTATGCCTGTTTTGTGCCAACTACCATGTGTGTTGCGACATTAAAGTCTGACTGGTGAAAAATTGCAAAGACAATTTGTGTCCAAACAAGGTCAAATCAACCACAATTTTGTCCGTATTCAAATGATTTGCCTTCTTAGTTGTTAAATTTAGTTGTCTCTGCAGTGCTTTAACATCAACCTTCAATGCCTAGACAACACATTCTTCATCACTCTACTTCATGCTTCCATTCACCTTCTTAAACTCATCATTCTCCTTATTCAGCTCATATATAAGATATTTCGCCTTTTCAGTCATTTGTTCGTCATGCCATTTGAAGAATCCATTGTCAACAATCTTATAATTAGGACAGCTGAAAAACCTTCTACCAATATTCGAAATCTTCCAAGTTGTCCACATCAGACAATAGCAAAACACACCATCTCCCATGTACTCAAAAGACGCACACGACTATGGGCGTTGCTCCTCCTGCTTTCAAACGATGAGAAGGATGAACTCGTAACTCCCCTTCCTAAACCTTCAACCAACAAATAAACCAAAAGTGAGAACTGACTTTTAAAGTCAAATAGAACAACAAACCGACAAGAAAAATATCAACTCTATGTTGGTCCTAAACCTGTTAAAAGTAAACCCAAAATAATAAAAACAACCCTTTAAACTTTCAAGAATTGATTGAGGAAAAACCACCGCCACAATTGAATATGAATCCAAGAAAAAGAAACACCTCACCCACTTTCGATTGAAGAAGAAATCAGGTTTGTAGTTGACAGGGTGTTTTCGAATGAGCCCTATTTTAGAACCTTTTCTTTATCCTGTTTTAGCTTCATATTTCAACAAGGAAAAAAAGATGACAATTTTAGTTTTAGGGTTAGTTTAAATCTTAAAAAATGTTTGTTCCACATCAAGTTGTGATGAATTTCCAAAAATAAAAATTTAATTGGGTTCTAAAGTTTAGTGAGAGTTTAATTGATTTTTTTTTTTAATTTTTCACTCAAAACATTTTTTTACTAATAAGCTTTAATTAAACTCTAAAAGTTGAGAAATCACTTGCTTGTAAAGATTATTTAATTTTAATTATTTTAAAATGTTAATCTTTTAAAAACTACATTTTTTATTTAGAGAAAAATAATAATAAACACTTGTCAGGTGAAGGACAAACTCCATCAACACAAGAAAAGCTTTAGCCTCAACATTAATATAACATTATTACACATTGACAATTGGCTTTGTCTCAGCTCAAGCATGATATTGCAAGCACTTAATACGATAAGGAAATCAACTCCGGATGGTACAAAGTGGCAAGCAAAAATCGACAAAAGAATCGAACATTCACCACACTAGAGAGGCTGACAACAAAATCATCCCTAAAATCACTTGTAAAACTAAGATTACATGCATAAACAAGACTAAAAAAGTGTCATAAGAGTAGACAAAAACTTCTAAAACTGAAGACTTATTAAACAATGAAAAAACAAGCAACAAAACATATAAAACTTAAGACAACACGAGTCTAAATAGACACGTGGAATCATTTAGTATTTTAAAATACTCTCAAAACAGAAACAAATTAATAAAATTGACGAAGAGCCACCCACTTTCTAAGAAAAACTACCAATGGCCGGTGGAGTTTTAGAATGATATACACAGTCATTTGTCCATCACAACTTGTAAAAATAACAAAGATACCTACAAAATAAATTTGTAAACTGAAAAGAGGAAAGACATGTATAATGAATGAAAAAAAAAAGAAGAAAAAGAAGAAAGAAAGGAGGCTAATACCGTCGCTGAACAAAACAAAAGATAATAAACAAACAATTTAGAGAAAAACGAGAAAAGTTTTAACTACATTTTTAATTTTAAAATGTCAATTTGAAGAGAATCCTAAAAGGAAATAATTTTCATAATTTAATTAAATATAGAATTATATTATATTATAAGTGTGACACCTGTCACAAATTTAACTAACCTAAATGTGATTTTTACCTTATTTGTATGAAGATTATACTAGCTTGTTAGTTGTTGTTTTTTTTTATACTAACCTAAATGTAATTTTCAATCTTTGTAAATGGATGAAATAGTTGCTTTTTTATTATTAAAAAATCACTTTTTGAACTTTAAATTTATCTAAAAATAAAAAATTACATTTAAGGAGTAATTTAAAAATTAAATTAAAATTATATATATATAGATAGATAAAGATATTTTGAAAGGATAATATGATTAGAAAGGTATAAAATAAAATTTTAAAATAAAAGAAATTAAAAAAATTATTTAAAAAACTATACACCAGATATTGCAAATTGGATGGTGTACATTATTCAAAACAAAATTTAGGTGTGAATTTGAATAATAAAGTTAAAATCATGTATTTATAATAAATGGTGTTTTCCACGTGATCAACATGGGCAGAAGAGAAGTTGACATCATCACTATGTCTTTTTAAATCAAATACCAGCCCATTGTTTACATTTCAAATCAGTTTGTTGGGCCCAACCCTAAGTTAGCGCTTCTTCCCCACCTTTTATGGCAACCCTTTATTATTTTTATAATTTAATCCATCCAACCATGAGTTCAATTATTATAAAATAAAGTATCAAATGTCTCCATACTATGACCTTAATTTTAAATTCATCCTTGAATTTTAAAATATTCTAATTAAAGTCTTAAACTATCAATAATATATCAATTAGGTCCTTTCATAACTAGAATCACAAGTCTAAAGCCGCATGTGGCATGGGACACTAGCTTGTGACTGAGTGTTTTGACTAGGGGCTAGTTGTTTATTGCTTTTGAGAAGTGCTTTTCAGAAGTACTTTTCAGAAGTGCTTTTGAGAAATTTGAGTGTTTGGCATTGCTGTCAAAAAGTGCTTTTGAAGAATAAAATATCCATTTTAGACATGAGATTATAAAGTAACAAATATGTATTTAATTAATGTTTAAATTAGTTAATATTATGATATTTTAGTAAAAATATAAAAAAATAATTTATTATAACTTATTGTTAATATTTTAATATATAATATTAATTTTAAATATTTCTAAGTAATTAATATTAATTAGTTATAAATTTAATTAGAAAATATAAACTATATTTAAATATTTAAATATAAAATTAAATATTTGTAATTAGATATTGACACGATTGTATTATTATAAAATTATTTTTATTTTTAATGCTTTTAACACATTTGTATTATTTTATTTTAAAATATATTTGAATATATAACTCATATTATATACTAACATAACATAGAAACATAAACCTAACGAATTAAAATATATATATATTTGGATTAAAGTTTTAAAAGGAATAATATTATATACCAAATATAAATACTAAAAATTTGTCAACAGTATTTACAATTTAAAGTGAATTCATTAAACTAGATGCTATATTTGATAAGCATATGAAAATGATTTGGTTATATTCAATAAATAATTTGGTTAATACAATACTTACATTTGATAAGCATATGAAAATGATTTGGTTAATACAATACTTATATTTGAGGAGTTCAACAATCCATCAATATTATCTAAATCATACAATAACATTTAAGGAGTTCAACAATCCATCAATATTAAAATGGGAGTTGGCTTTTCTTTCTTCAGTAAGACCAATTTTTAACACAAGCACTGAAAACATTGAATTTTGCAAGAACAATCAAAAGGTCAATGCATAATCTGTACCAAGAAATATCAAGTGTTCTGGAACATGATGAACAATACACATATAAAAGCAAATTCATTCCCAGATATCAGCAAAAACTGAATCATCAAGACAGAGGGGAAAGACAATTTTCTATATCTTCATCTACAAATTGTACCACTATAAAATGGGATTTCAAGGTCAAGCTTCTTGTTTTCTAGATCAGTTCCTAAAAGAAGTGTACAAATCGGAAAAAATTCTTCAAAGAATGACACCTACGAGTCAACTATACTAAAATAGCATTACATATATGTATAAAAAAAAAAACACTATACCAAAATAGCCAAAAAAAATTTACTCGACAGGCTTTGTGTAGCTTCCTGGGATATTTACTAGCTTTGCATGATGAGTGTTTTGATCAACCTCCACTTTGTTGTATATCACAGCAGCTCCAAAGCTCCTAGCAGGGTTGATACCAGTCCCAGTGACTGGTATTGTGGCAAGGTGAACCATGAAATACAACTCATAGGAACACTGCTGCTCTCCACTTTGATTGACTTCATTAAGAAACTTGAAAACTACTCATTCATCATGTGACATGAATAACAATCTGATATTGATGCAATGCTGGGGGATTTTAGTACATACATGCAACACAACACAGTCAAGGAACAATAAATACAATTGAATCTATACTCCAACTTAAACTCAATGACAAAAACATTAAGGAATATGTAGAAGATTTCATTACATAATACTTATTATCAAAGTGATTACTCCTTTGCAGTATCCTAGTCCATTTCATTTTGCTCATACAGTTAACATCAACAAAATCTAAAATAAGAACATTACATGGAGCATTAAAACTTGGTTGTCTTATTTGTGTCAAGTTTTATTTATGTCAAATTCAGTTCTTCATAAACAACTTAAAACATCAAAAAACATCCAAAACAGGTCCATATCCCTTTAGAGAAAAATCACTTTGAGAAACAAAAAGAGCCTTTTTTAGTATCAAGAGACAAAAGTAGAAATTGACTCTGTAGTCTTCAACCCTTAAAAGTTATTAAGCAAAGAATAGAACCTAACATGTTCAGCTATCTACCATATGCAAAGGGGATTCCAAATATTTTCATATACTTCAACAATCTCCCTGTAAAACAAATTAAAAAGAACGCAATAAAATGTGCAAAAAGAGACAAAACTCACAAAATTACAACTTTTTCATCAGAGCATTCGACCCCGAACCAAGAACACGGATCAATCTCTCCATCAATTTCCTTCCAGTTCGATAAAGCACCAAAGGGGTCACTTACCACTCTCTGTTTGAACCTCAACAAAGCCAAACCTGCACCATTTTTTGCCACACAGGCAAATAATTTCTCGTAAGAACATATATAATATACAAAGAAACTCTTGTTGAGGCCTGAATAAATACCTTCACTGTTCAAAGGCGAGGAGAAGCTCATATTCTGCTCAAACAATGATAAAACCAGCATTAACAGCATAACCACCATCATCCTGAGCTTCAACCGCTCGAATCCCCAGAGTCCATACATGTCCAAAAGAAGAAGAATTTTTTCTAGCTTTTCTCTATCAACCTTTGAGAACAATGTCAAAAAGAGTCGAAAATGTATTAATAGAATAAACACAAAAGAAAATGTAAGAGAGCTTCTTGGAGGCTGCTAAATGCTATAGGCAGCTAAGTGCTAGCAAATTTAGACAAGAAGAGAAGAAAACGCGTGTGGTAGCGGCGCCACTGCCGGTGATCATTTACTCTTTTTTTTTTTATAAAAAGGAAACCTTTTCGCAAGTTAAAGTCGACATTAGATAATTAAGGGGGAAGAGGAGAAAGCCAAGATACAAGACAGAACTTACTGTTTTAACAAATAGAGAAAGAGCAAATCAAGAATGTAATATTGGGTTTTGGTCTGAATCTGAGTTTGGTCTTCTTCGTCGATCAGCTGTCGCTGGCGTTCTCATTTTAAGAACGTTTGGGGAACCAGTAGAGGGGAAAGAACGTTTGGGGAGAAGACAGGATAATTTGGTCAATTATCATCCAAAAGCACTTGAAGCTGGAGAAAAGGAGAAAAAATTAGCTTCTCCATCTGGAGAAAAGCCCTTCTCTGCTGGTGAAATGTTTAAGCAAAAGGAAGCCGTTCTTCATTCCTTTTAAGAGAAAAGGAAAAAGTCCTTCTTAAACGCGCAGAAGAACGGAGCCTAGGTGTAGGGGCAACTGAGCTAGGCTAATGCACCAAGGGTTGTGCAATAAGGGTGGTGGCCTAGGTTGTTGCTCGTTAGGCATGTAATGCAAGATTCAAGTTTAAATTTGGGCCTCCAAGTCCATTTAAATAAAAAATAAATTAACCTTGTGACTTAAAATGAATATTTAATCATACATGAAATTGATTTCGGAATAAACTAAATATCATACATAGATGTATAAGATAAAACAAATGATCAAATATCAAAATCTTGAAAATTGTGGATTATAAGTATGGGCAAAAGTAGGTCGCTACAATAGACATATATGTAGTTTCAACTTGAGAAATAACACTTGGTTTTTATTTTGTTTTTGTTAAAGCAAGCATGGTTAAGGTAAGCCTAAATATAGTGATATGATCATTTGATTTTGAAGTGGATGTGTGTATCTAATTAAAACCAATTGATCTTGAAGTAAGAAAAAGGAAACAGCAAAAAGAAGTGAGAAAGTTTAGTACTTCAGGTTCAAAAGCAATATTTCCTGCAACTGAAAATTAGAATTTGGTTCCAATTGAAGCATCATCCAAAAGCAATATTCCTTGGGCATTGTAAGTTATGTTAAGCCCTAAGTTTTGGTTAGAACACGATGGAGCTCAATGAGAGCATTGATTCAACTGTTGTTTCTGTAACCAACAACCTTCATCTTACTTGCCTACAGAAAGGTAACCTTCACGCCTCTTCTCTCTCTACTGGTTTCCTAATTGCCAGAGAGATTTAGTGACTCAACTAGTAACCATTATATTGAGAAAGGTAGTAGAGATGGTCGAATTCGACCTAGGCCAAATTATCTTAGATGAGATTGTGAAAAATGCTGAGAAGGTTCACCCTCGGTACCTACCGCCATTCTCTTCCCTTATATTTCAAGTGCTGCACACTAAGAATCCCACAATTGTTCGAGCAACAAAAAAATTTGAGAAGCTTGTGCCAGAATTGAGGTTTACCCACAAGTGGCTGAAGGGAAACACACTATGAATGATCCAACCAAAGAAGCTTTAGATTCTGAGTCTGATGATGCAAAGGAGGAGGAAGATGCTTAATCTCAGGATGTTCCCACTGCTGCAGGCACCACATCCATCCCCTCGGGCATTAAGCAAAGGATTATTGTTGAGTTGAACTCTAACATTGAGTTCAATCAGAGACATGTAGATAGGTTATGTGTAGAGGCCAAGGCTATAAAGAAGGTAATTGATAGACAAAAAGCCTTGCAATATGATCTTCTTGCCCTCCCTAATGATGAATACATTGACAAGTCTGTTGACCAAAAAGGTAGAATGATGATGTAGTGGGGAGCCAACATTACTGTTGCTGCAATTGAAGGGGAGATGGTTTTTTTTTTTGGATCACTGTAATCCTTGATTTTTACCACTCAATGATATACTAGTAGTAAACTTTTATTCATTTGTTAATGGAAGGATAATTCTGTTGATGCATTATTTCCTTGTTTCTTTAATAAATTTTTAGGTTTTTATTTTTGCAATTTTTATCAACTTTTTGATATTTTCAAGTATATTTGAATTTTTATATGCGACAACATTTAATTGGATGGGGAGGTTTTTTAATGAGAGTACAAGGGTCAAATGGATAAAAAAATAGTATAGGTACTAAAGTGATAATTTAGCTATATGATAGGGGCTATATGTATTGGGATAAACATAAATCCGACACATCAATATCACATAAATTTTGATTTTATATAATTTTAATTTAATTCATTTTTCATAAATTGTCGACATCATTATCGATGTAACCCCATTTTATATTTATATATTATATACACAAATAATTATATTTATTTAATGTAAGAATAAGTTGAGATATATATATTTTTTAATATGTATAATTGAATTAAAATTGATGTATTAATAAGTTGTATCCCGATATTTAGATTTGGTTACCCAATTTGAAATAAGATATTTTCTAGTAAATTTAACTATGATTAAGATTATTATTGGAGATGCAAATTTTGATTTATATGATAAACTTTAAAAGTTAAAATTATTTGAGAAACATAACAGTAAAAAAGAAAGAAGAGCAGGCATAATCAGATATCTTTGTTTATAAAATCAACCATTTTGTTCTTCAAGACCTCAGTGTTGTGATTGTTGATGACGACATGGAAGCAATGACCCTCTCCTTTCGTCTCGAAAAACTCCACCTTTCCTCGCCACCCACTCTTCGCCAATGTTTCATAGTAAGCCTCTCCTCTGTTTCTAAACCCATCTTCCTCTGCTACCAAAACAATCACCCTTTCACATGCCATTTCATTCAATTTCGGATCCGCTGCCGGGTTCACAATCGGGTCATTGTCGAATTCGGTACTCGTTGGACAAACGTACTTGTCCAACTCATTATCGCTTGGTTCTCTGGTTCCGAAATACGGATGTACTATAAGCATCCCTCTGATTTTTAAACCCACCAATTTGGTTACACCAGCTTGGACTGCCACGAAGTGGGCAATATTGGCTCCGGCGCTTTCACCGGCCAAGAAAACTCGGCTGGGATCCGCATTGTCATTGAGCCATGGTTCGGGCCCTTGTCCGTTTGCGTGAGAAGCGACCCATTGTAGCCCTACCCATGAATCATCGTGCGCAATCGGTAGAGGGTGCTCGGGGGCTAGCCTGTAATCAATCGAAACCAAAACGATATTGGCTTGTTTTGCAAGTGGGGCAGCCACTTTATAGGTGAAGGTGTCGAAGGCCGATCCAATGGAAAAGCCACCGCCATGGTAGTGAACAAGCAGGGGAAGCTTCTGACCCGGGGTTGTACTTTGTGGCATGAAAATCCTGGCCTTGACAGCCGGTGAAATCACCACATCTTTAGTCTGGACGCCGGTCGTCGGGTCCAGCCCCGCCGGAACCGGTTGTGTGACAAAGTATCTCTCAACTCGGCCATCTTTGTAGACTTTAAAGAACGGGGGACAATCACGGATGACCTCATTACTGCTTGAATCCATTTGGCAGAAACCAAATTGATAAGTGGATTATGATTCCGACTTTACAAGGGCAAGGGTGTGTTTTAAAGACAGCCAAACGTCATGCGGTTGGTGGAATTTATTTTTATTTTATCACTCAACATTGTCTTCTGACATCTAATTTTGGTGCTTCTAGAAAGATTGTTACGCTATATTTAAGTAATTTTTTTTAAAAATCATTTATTACATACTACATGCAGCATGATTAAATCACAGTTTATCCATAATTTTGCATAAATATTTTATGCAATTTCTTTTTATACTTTTTTTATTAAGTTTGTGTCATCCATCAACAAAGTTGGAAAATTATCAAAAAAATTATTTTATTTATTAATTAAGTTATAGGATTATGCGAATGTTTTTATTTTTTATTTTATATTTTTATAAATCAATAAAAATTTATCTATAATGAGATATAAACCTATAACACCACATATTTTTTTCATTTACTATTTGAACTAAAAAGGAATATTCAGCATTGAAAGATTTTCAAGGATCGTGTACCCAGTATCGAGTATGGTAATTGGGAAATGTGCTAGGAATGTTCACCATTGAAAGGGACTCTGGCAATGGAATATATGAATGATATGTAGGCTTCGGGATAGTCTAAGCTTGCATAATTTGAAATCTTGTACCCAATATCGAGCATACCTTTACCTCCACGGCCACATCCCGCTTTCATGGTGCCTAAACACCATTGTCCCAACATCTATAGAATTTTGAGATCCACGGCGATGTATTTACACCTCCTATTGGACCTTCTAAATGTATATATTTCATTTTAGGTATTAACTTAGTACTTATAATGTAACATCTCTATACCTGTCTCGGCTATCGAGTAAAGACATGGGAATGCTATATTTGTTGCCAGAGCAACTATGGCTATATTCTAATAAGTTGGGTTTCTCGTAGTAAATATTTTAGTATTATCAATGTAATATTCTCATATTAAGTCGGTTTTAAATAAAATATTATAAAATTATTGGGTAAAATTTGTTTCAGAAACTTTTTCCATACAAAGCAAGGCTCGAGTATCGATACTGAATATAAGGTATGGTACTCTAGCCAAGGTATCGATACCAATTTAAGTTTCGAAGTTCAAAAAATTTAAACAAAATCCAACATGTACTGATATCTATATTGAAGTATCAATACCTTTCCTATAGTATCAATACTTTGACTAAAGTATTGATACCTTCCTTAAGGTATCGGTATTTTACCCCTGATATCGATACTAAATTTTGTTTTCATGTTTGGAAATAAGAGAAATTCATTAAGGAACAATTTACACATTTATTTCTTAACTTCTCTAAGTCATTTCAAATTACCCAATGTGTTCAAAATATGCAGTTTATCATCCAAGATCATTATTCAACTACCCATTTCTTAAATATATATATATGATATTTTCTTAACTGATGAGCTCTATGTGCATACCTTTTGTACCAAAATTTATAGAGTTAACACAATTATTGAAGTTTTACAAATAAGTCCTTTAGAAGACTTGTACGGCAAAAATAGTTTAAATTTTCCATATACCATCACTATTGCCAACATTTATCAGTCAATTCATCAATTAAGACTTCCTTAATTCATCTTAAAACATTCACTCACTTGATACTTCAACAATAAACTTGAAGTTCTTCTACGTGTTAGCAAATCTATCATTTACAACAATTTCTTAACATTATAGCTCTCCTATTATTTTGCCTCCTCCTCCTCTCCATTCCACACCCCTATGTACGTGTACTTATATAAAAATCTTTTACCTTTAGTATGACACATTTATATGTAACAATTTAACTATTCTTCCACTATTTACACATATACTTTTAACCAAGTTGTCTTCTTGAGTAACAATTATTAAATTATTTATATCTTGATCTACCGAATTCAAAATTAGGATCCTCTTTTTATTTTTGAAACTAGACTCGATGAAATTTTACCATAAAAATTTTAGAATTTCTACATAAGCCAATTAATACAGTTTTTTTCTTCAAATCTTCCCCTGTTCTGCTACTAGGTAGCTCTGACACTTTTTCACTAAAAATTAAATATCTTTCACTACAAATCTCATCTTAAGTTACCATTTGTTTTCGTTGAAAGTAGACTTATTAGGAATTTATTCATATAAATTTTATCTCTTAAACATTTTTGTACAATTTATAATGAATTTTCAAAGTTAGAATAAGGGATCCCGAAATCATTATTATATCTCATAATTTATAATTCCATTTATTACTTCGTTTCTTCTATACAAAACTAGACTCAATGAGTTATAATTACAGATCTGCTAAGTGGTGTTGTTCTTGGGCTTTGAGTTTTCCCAAGAGGAGTCTTTGGCTTTCAGCAAACTGTTCTCCTCCTCCACCTGCTCGCACTTAGCTTGTGTATCCTTATACTTGGCCTTCCAAGCTAAGATACAGGAGTTGAGATCCATATTATATGTTGGAACGGGCGTAGTGGTATGAAAATTTGAAGAAGACCCTGCATCATCAACAAGAGAGTTAGCTCGATTAGGAGATGAAGTAGAAGATGTACCATGACTTATAGTATTCCAATGGCGTGGGCGAATCCCACAAGAGTCATAGAAAAAGAAAGGAGGTGTCCTTATCCTCCCCACTAGAATTCATGTCAAATCTTCATTAGAGTTATAGGGCCAAGCCTTTTTAGCAATTGGGACGTTCAAGAATCCGTCCATAATAGGAGATCATTAGTTTGACGACCATTGAGGCTTAATCCTTGCATACAATATTTGAAGACATGTCTGATAGTAACAACCTCCCCTAATTTTAGTACACGCCCCACCCTTAACCATTTAATAGAACTAATATTTTCACATTACCGGTGGTATGTGAATATGCACA
Source organism: Gossypium hirsutum (assembly GCF_007990345.1). Lineage (NCBI taxonomy): Eukaryota > Viridiplantae > Streptophyta > Magnoliopsida > Malvales > Malvaceae > Gossypium > Gossypium hirsutum. Next base: position 3,220,507 of record NC_053448.1, read on the forward strand.
TTTAATTATTTTTATTTAAAAAAACATTTTTATATAATTTATGCATTAAAAATATAAGTAAAATCTTTTATCATATTTATTTGAAATAAAAAACATGAAAGTAAAAATTTTGCATAAACGAATAAGTTAATTTTGTTATTATCATAAAATAACTTATCATATTTTAAACATGTATATAGTATTTATCTAAAGAGGTTTTATTTTTTGAATTTATTCATTATATTCAATAAATTAATGCTTAATAATTATTTTTGTTACTATCTAACTAGTAATATATCAATAATTTATTATTTTAATGTCAATGTAATAATATAATGAATAATAATAAAAAATACTCTCCCTTTAACCTCGTGTCTTTATATATATTATAGATATAAATTATGGATAGTATCCTTGTTTTTATATATATTTCTTAAATCAGTATAAATAAAGCCAAAATAAAATATATATATATATACCATGTGAATTGACAACACATCTTCCTTACCAATTTCATTTTCCAATACAATAATTTTGGAAATGTATTGAAGTTGAAACTCCACAGTCCACACCTACACCGCAATAGAATTACAAAAATATTTATATATTTTAATAAATAAATTTAAATTAAAAATTATTACCTGTAGTCACGCCCATTTAGAATTGTTCAAATGATTTAAAGCCTAGTTTAGACAATTATGTACAAAGTAATTATAACAATACAAGGTTGGTGGTTTAAATCGTATAAGTTACACCCTAAATCAGGTTTCTTTTAAAATGGAAAACTCCTCATTTTACTTCTTTAATTTTTTTAAAAATTTAAATTAATCAATGTAATCCCCTCTAAAAATGATAAAATCTTGATTTAATCTTTTAAAAACTATATTTTTACTATAGTAAAAATTACAATTTAATACTGACCTCGTTAAAAAAAAATTCTAACGTCGTCCCTACTGCAAGTTGGGTGGTGGTTTGGAGTTATTGAGATCGCATCTATTTGTAGGAAGAGTGTTTATAAGGGAGTTAGGGTTTAGAGTAGGTCTTTGTGAATTAGATGAATAATCATATTATTCTTGGAACTTTGCTGTGTTAATCAAATTATTATTTACACATAAAGAAAGACTAAAAATAATAGTTGATGGGAGTCTAAACCAAAAAATGTTGAATTCCTATTTAAAAATATAAATTTTGTATACAGTAGTGAATAGGGTTGAATCCACATAGACTAGTGATTTTCTTATTTCTTTAGTAAAAACAAGTAATATAAAATACAAGAGAAGGAGGGTTTGAAATTAAAATCTAAAATTGTGTCAAGAAAGATCACACTAAAATTTTAAGAAAATCAATGCGATGAAAATCTAGTTAAATGCAAAATCACAGTTTTGATTTATGGGTTTGATCATCGATGTAAAGATAAATTTCAATATTCTATGATAAATTGATTATAGTATTCAATCTCTTCTTATCTAGAGGTGAACAAAATTTGATTCGCTTCAAAAAAAAGTTAATTGAATCGAGATATTCATTTTTTCAAATCAACTCGAATAAATAATTTAGTTTTTCAAGTTAGAGTCAAGTTGAATTTTACAACTCGAATAAAAAATTTATGTAAATACCCCTTGTGTCCTTGATAGTTTTAAAATTGTGCAAATAAGTCCCTTTTAATAAAATTACAAAAAATTCAAAATAATTATAAAATATATTTTTTAAAATTTATAAAAATACATAAATTCAAAAAAGATAATGTTAAGAAATCTTTAAAAATATATATATATAAATTCTAAATTATATAAAAATATTAATAAAAATGACTCGATTCGATCAAATGCTCACCCCTATTCTTACCTTCTCAATAACTAAGATGAACATCATTAATTATTTTCCTTATTGAAAAATAACCCTATAACAAGAATACATAGGATTCAATTTACCAATAGCATTAAGATTTAAAAAGAACCAATTCTAGCTATAAAAAAAAACACACCAACAGGGCTCATTTTGACCAAATCACGTATCAACGTAATAATGAATCACATACTTCGACATAAACAACCATACTATTCGTCACAAATATTAGAATCAATTAAATACTTAAATTCAAATTAACAAGGAAAATATTCTAAGCAATCGAATACAAGCTTTATATCCAACAAACCTAAATATTTGTAATTAAAACAGATGATATGAAAATACCAAATAAAAAAATTTTGAGAGCAAATTAAATTTTATAAATTTTAACTAGAAAAAGAGTTTAGCAGCTGTTTGGAAAAAAATGGAAAAGTATATGAATGTAATATATATAGTTGGGAAGTTGGGTTTGATGTCACGGTTATCTTTGTGGTAGTGCAACGATGCTCTCTTTATATTTGTGTTCATGTATGGGGGTGTAGAAGGCACTCAAGGTAGGGTTTAGCACTTATCTCCAATTGAAGAGAAATTTATAAAGTGAGTTTATTTGAAACTACTATGTTGGGGCAATGGGATGTCACTTTTTGGCAAATGAGGAAACTCCCGTCATTTGGAATATTTATGGTGGAGTTAATGATTACTCTATGGAGAAAGGATTGGGTAAAACTGTGATTCTATGTCATTTTTATCCCTTTTTAATAGGAGAATGACAAATCAGATTTTTCCTCTTGATTTTCAACATTTTTAGTTGAATTTGAATTTTTCAGGAGGAAAAAGTTGAAAATCAGGAGAAAAAATCTAATTTGTCTTTCTTGTATTAGAAAGGGATAAGGATGACGTGGAATCACAATTTCATATAATCCCTTCTCTTACTCTATGATGATTTCCAAAATTTTAAAACAATGTCCTTAATAAGTGTTATTACTAATGTTTGATGTGGCATTGTTTTATAAAATTTTTGTTGTGGATTTAGATATTTATGGATATTCAACTTGAATTTTGCAGATTCAGATAATATTTAAATTCAGATATTAAAATTATTATATGCTACAGATCTGGAGTGGATGTAGACTCCTCGAATGTCCATTATCCGAATCTAAAACCTCTTATATATAAAGTCAAGTTTTAACCATCAATCCTTACATTAAACATTTATTATAATTTACACAAATTAATAAATTAAAAACATAATAAAATATTTTCTGAAATTAAATATAATAATTAATATAAAATTAAATATAATAAATTGGACCGTATTGATGTTTGCTGAAATCATTCTACAAGTGTTAGGCTCTGCAATAATAAGATTTTTGAATCCAGAGTATATTATCGAAGTTGAATATGTCTTGAGTTTTTATGGTGCTTGATGTATAAACGAGGAAGATAGTTAATATATTGTGGTGTTTTGTAAAGAATTGTTGCTTCTTCTCCAAAATTCCCCGCAACATTTTACTCCTTTAATGCCGCAATAAGCACATACAAAATTAAAATTTTCTGCATAATTGCTATAGGAAATGCCATGGAATCGTGCAACTTATCCCGGCGAAACACCGCTTATGTTAAGTTTAGATGGACGGTGGTGTGGAAACAATTTCCTGCAAATTAAAAATTATTATACGATGATAATTATGTCTACAAATGTTGTTAAATATAAAACGTCGCAATTTGTTGTACAAGTAGAGAGAGAGAGAAGTTGTGCCTTCTCATATTGACATGTAGAACAGTAGAAGGGGCTTTTTTTCAATTTCGCTGGAGAAGAAATGAAAACATTTATTTGTATTTTTAAAATATTATATATTTATTTATATTATTTTATAATTAACTTATCATAAATTTAATACACATCAACATTTTGCTACTTAATTTATTAATTATTTTAAGATTTAATTTTCATTGTCTAATTAATTCATTAATTATTTTAAATATGTCCATAAACATTTTGCTTTCAAAAAAAAATAAAATTTGAATGTGATTTATTTATATTATTCATGTATTTATTCTTTTTTATTTATAAGAAAAAAATTTAAATTCAGTATAGAATAACTCATCAAAATTTTGAATTACTATTTTTAAAATAATTTACAAGTTTAAAATATTATTTATAATGTTCTCTGATAAAAGGTTTTAAACAACTAAATAAAAAATAGATTTATCAACATTTAAATAAATTATATAAGTTTAAAGCAATTTTTAATGATGGTCACTATTAAATATTTTAAATTTTATTTAAATAATAATTTCATATAACATACGACCAGTTTAGGAGATAAAAATCTTCGAGTTTTGAGATAATTTTTGAGTTCTAAAATATTTTTTAATTATATTTAAAGTGAGTTATATTTTTTAAATTAAATTTTACATATGATTTTTTGAATCAGTAATAATGAACTTTTAAATAATAAATAGGTAGATTTTGCATAGGCCAATTAAATTTGGGTTGTTGGATTGAAACTTGGAAATATCGAGATGAATCTAATTATTTATGTATTTCAATTATCTTGGGAAACCCGAGCATAACTTTTCAATTAAACGCTTTTAACAAGAAGCATTTTTTAAAAATATTTGGGCAGTCATGTCTGATCTTTTTCAACATTTTCAAATATGTTTCACATTTGGTAGTATAGGCTTCTTGTGAAATGGATCCCGAACATAATAAGAAGCATTTTAAAAAAAATTTGTATAATCATATTCGATCTTTTCCAACATTTTCAAGTATGTTTCATATCTGGTGGTAGAGGCTTCCTATAAAATGGAGGTGATATAGAGAGATTTTTTGGAGTTAAGATAACCTTTGTGGAGAAAATTTGCATGTCGAGGAGAAGAGTGTAGATGTTAACAATATTAAGTTATTTTTCTTCATTTTTTTGAACAAAGTTCATAGTTGCTGCAACATAATTTGGATACTCACCCTAGTAGACTAATTTGTTTCAAGTATATTGTTACTCTATTTATGATATTTTATTAAAAAAACTGAGCTGAATGACGACACGAATGTCAAGTTAAAGGTTGATGCGCATTACTCAATTGAGAATGTTGTAATAGAGTTATATACTTAGTTTGAGGATGTACAGACATTTGCTCTAAGTTCGCTCTAAGTTCATTAACATTTGCTATTAATATGTATCCCATTTTTGGTTAAGAAGAGAAAGCAAAAAGTACAACCACCTGGTTGCGTAGTGGTTTCTTAACGTTGTTGGGAAGCTCATATCTGAAGATGTCAGAATCATCAATACGAAGACATTCATCTGTTGGATTCTTAGATTGCAACTTTGGTGTTTCACATTTTTAAAATTTGCAAAGTTTATTAAATTAAATATAATAATATACAAATAATTTATTTAACAAAACAATAAATTTATAATCTACAATATTATTAAAATACCAATATAGTTAACATAAAAATTACTTATCTTTCTAAAACATCAATAATATAATAATAGGTGCAAGAACTAAAACCTACTATTCGAAATTTTTTAACACTTAAAACAAAAGGAATTACCTTATATTTCTTAAGGAATTTGAGACCATAAAAATCGATTAAAGGCACGAAATTACTAATTTTTGGTAATTAAGAGAAAATAAAAAAAAAGTATTTAGAGATTGAGATTGATAATTGAGAGAAAAAGGAATTTGAGAATGAAATTTAGAGAAATGGTTTGATTAAATTGATTGAGAATTGGATGAAAGTGGGAGGGTTTATTTAGGGGAGGAGCAAACGATAATATTATCGTTTATTTATTTTTATTTAAATTTTTTTACCATTGATTTCAACGTTAAAAAAATGGATGGTCTTGATTTTTCGAACTTTTGAGACCCAAAAGCTAAGGTTATTACAAGAATCAAAATATTCTCTTTCACAATATTAAATGTAATGCAAGCGAAAGCATGACCTATTATTCAAAATATGACCTATTTCTTTTTTTTTATTTGGTAGAAAGGAAAATAGGCCAAGCGTAAAAACTAAACTAAATAAACTAATTTCTACTTGACTATATAAGAATGGTCAAACAGGTATCCTCTTTTAACAAAATCTTGATCTTGGACGGCGGATCTAAACGATCGATATCATCACTAATTGTCTTGACTAGGTAATCTGTCACTTTGTTATTGGTTTTTCAAATGTTCTGAATTTTACTTTCCAATCTCTAGAATACAAGTTGTTAATCATCTAAATTTCAACAACATTGTTAACCTTTGCAAGTCTGGTTTGAAGAACCTCAATAAGCAAAGCATTGTCACTCTCCAATTCGACTTGTGTAAAACTTTTATCCCAAGCTAGTCTCAACCCTTTAAGAACCGCTCTAGCTTCAATTTGGGAAATATCTGTTATACTTATTGCCATCTTGAAACTAAACAACCAACCACTGCTTGGTCCCCTCGCTACTCCTCGATTGTTTCTCTTGAACCACTCCTTGATAACGATCAATCAACACTAATTTTGATCCATTTGAAGGTTGAATTTTGCCAACTATTCACTGCACGCCCATATTTCAATTGCCCCTCCTATTTGCAATGATTTAGTCCATGTGGTAGTTGAGGAAATAATATTTCTTCTTTTCCAAACAAACTAACAAACAATCCCCAAAAAAACCTCCCATTGTCCACAACCAAATGCACAATTACCTTCATTCTTTAAGTTACACGTGATCCATCTTTCAAGAGGAAATGAAAAAGCATATCCAATATTTCATAGGAACAACTGCTTTCCAAACTGATTTTGCAAAAGAACAATCCCTAACAACATGCAATGTGGGTTCCAAAATGGCACCACATTGCTCGTAAAATGGAACCTGAGTCATACCTCGTCTAGCACGCTCCTCATTTGTTAGTAGCCGACCATGAATAAGCAACCACAAAAACATCCTGACTCGTTGAGGGGGCCGTAATCTTCCATATTAGCTTGTTGCCCCTAAAATGTCCTGAATCATCCGCAACAAAAAAAAATGTTTGTAAGACTCCATGACAGAGAACTTCCCTGTCGATGTCCATTTCCAGGAAACAAAGTGTGAATCGACTCCACTAGTAGGCACTTAGTGTGCAAGAATATGTGTTAAAATTCCTCTAGGGAGAACTGAAGATAACCACGGTATATTCCAGATTCCATCCAAGAGAGCCACTTTACTTACTAAAATCGTGTCATTCAGCTCCCCGGGTCCAAGATAGAATTGTTGTAGAGGACGAATCTCTAGCACCCAATCATCGTTCCAGAAATTGATTAGGCGACCATCCCGAATAATCCAGATAATGCCATTTTTGACTTCATCCCAAATGTGCATCACAAACCTTCATAAGTAAGATGGGTTACTACGCTGAATATCATCAAGTACCAAACTATGGATACTATATTTATTTCTTAAAATTCTAACCTAAAACGCACCAGGATTAGCAATCAAATTGAAGCCAAGCTTCATAAGGAACAACTTGTTTTGAACTTGCAAACTTTGGATTCCCAGACCACCATTATCTTTAGACCGATAACAGATATTCCAGTTGACTAGAGATGGTTTCTGAATAGAAATAGAAGACCCTCACAAAAAAAGCATGAGCCAATTTTTCAATTTCATTACAACAAGAATTCTTGCAGTTGACATGAAATAATTAGGAATCGACAGCAAAACAGACTTTACTAATGTCAGATGACCTGCTAATGATAGCTTGCACACATCCCACTCAAAAAGTTGAGCTATAACTTTGTCCAGTATGAATTGAAACATATTAATCCCTACTCTATCGTGAAAGAAAGGCATTATGAGGTATCTCCCCATATCACTGGCCCTTGTAAAGCCAAGTTTAGAGCATACACTCCTAGCTTCCTCGTCCCTAACATTAGATGAAAAGAAAACTTGAGTCTTTTGCTTGTTAACACGATGACCAGCAAAATGAAAAAAGGTGTCTAAGACATGCTTGAGACAAACGTCTCCTGAGTCATCAGCTCTACAGAACAACACTAAATCATTTGTAAAAAATAGATGTGACACACCTAGCGCTCAATGAGAAAGCATTATTGGTTCCCATAGCTGCTGATCAACTGTCGCTTCAATTAAGTGGCCTAACAATTCCATACACAAAACAAAAAGATATGTTGACAGAGGATCACCTTGCCGAACACCTCTTGTTGGAATGAACGAATCAGAAATAAAACCATTCCCAAAAAGTTGCATTGAGGCAGACAAGACACATAGCATAATCGCCTGTTGTAAGCTTTTCCAAGATCAACCTTTACCACCATCTAACCCTTTTTAATCTTGGTTTGCTTCATCGTATGGATTACCTCTTGAGCTGTGATAATATTATCCGAAATGTTCTGTGAGGCAATAAAGCTCGACTAATTTTATCGAACCAGATCTTACGTAATTCTTCAAAAACGGATTACAATTGTTTTTGTAATTATTTTATAATTATTTCTTTTTTTTTTCAAAACAAATAACTTGATTAATTTAATTCCCAATATATATTTATGGCAAATTAACTCTTAATACTACTAGTCTAGTTAATTAATGATAACACTCATCAATCGAATTCCAACTCATGGAAAATTATAAAAAAAAAAGAAGCATTATTACCAAAGCTCTATTTTGTTTTAATTTTATCATAAATTTAGTATTTTATTCTTTTAACCATCTGCTTAAAATGACATGATTAACTTATTAAATTTTAAATAACCCATTGCTTTGTCCAAGGATAATATTGTTTTTTTTATACAAATTTTCCCTTTTTTTTAATTCAAGATTTTCATCCATGATTATATATATATGATTGACTCCCTCCATAATTTAATAAATACGTCGCAGTTGTGTAAAAAATTAATATATTTAATAATTTTTATTATAATTAATAAAAAAAAACAAAATGTACATAATGCATGAGAAATTGAGGGATCTAAATCAAGTACACATCTGATCACAATATTATAAAGAGAAAGCGAAGGAATGGAAAGGTATGTGAGACCATAATTTATTACAAGGTTAAAAAAGCTTGCTTTTGTTAATGAAAAAGAATTAAAGTAACATTTTTTAAACAAATGGTCCTTTTATAAAAAGCATAAGTCCGTTACCAACAAGTCATCATCACATAATTAAAACGGAACCTGTCCACAAAACGCCATCGTTTTGTGCTTGCTCCGTACTCGCAGCTACGATTATTAAAAAGGGGTTATGTGACTGTAAAGGATGTGCAGAAAGCAAAGCAGAGTGAGCGTTGCTTCAGAAACGGGATTTAGGAACAAACAAACAGCCTTCAATCATTTTGTTCTAATCTCCGCCATAATTAATCTCATTCCTTTTCTACTTTCATTTAAAATCAAAATAAAGAATTCCAGTTTTGTTTGAAAGATAAGAAAGATCAAAGCTATTAGCTTCTTCCCTTTTTATCATTTGAGTGAACAACAAAATCCCATTGATAAAGGAGTTGCCAATGCCATTTGATTGCTTTACTTTTTGAGCTCTCATAGTCATGGCCGACGATCTCTGTTTCTTCACCAAGGTCAGTTCCCCCCCCCCCTTTTCCCTTTTGTAGGAGTGTGTTTTTTTGGGGGGTTTCATTGTCGTTATCTTGAGTGAGATTAAAGATTCTATTAATTATTTCATTTTTCATATTTTAGTGTCATGCGAATATACTGATCTATTTTTCCGTGCACACGCACAGAAAACTGATCTTTGTATTGTAAACCCATATCTTGAGCGGGGCTTGTTTTCTATCGTCAATTCACAATACCCAGATTTCATTTTCATGAAAGATATGTTCTTTGATATTTATGTGCATGTTGGTTTATTTATTTACGTTAAACGTGATTAATCAATTAATTCTAATTGCATATTAAATTAAACCAATTAATGTATTGCTCAACTCACAGCTGAGTCTTCTAGCTAAATCAGATCAGAGTTCAGTTCAGTGCTATAAGAATGCCCACATCATCTCTTTCACAAGCTCCATTTAATGACTTATCAATAACAAAGTTCTGCTTTGTTTTATCTTTTTTTTTTTGCTTTATTGGTATAATTTGTTATTAATATCTGGCAGATTCATTGAATTTCAGGATTCTTTCATCCTAAAGTCGTCAAAGAAGTCTCCATTGGTGTTGAGGACGGTTGTATTGTTTTTTGTAATGGTTTGTGGAGTGTATATCTGCACGATTTGTTTGAAGCAAATAAGCACTGGCAGCACCACTGAATTTTTGAATTTTAGAGTGGTCCAAAAGCCCTGTCCAGAACCTAATATTGAGCCATGGGAAATTCCTTACGTACACTATCCGAACCCCAAAACTTATAGCAGGTAAGAGAATGATTTTAGTCCTCCTAAGTTTGGTTTCAGTTTTCAGATATAAATATGGGATTAATTTTTTGTGTGTGATTAGGGCTGAATGTGCGTGCAACCCAGTCCAGTATTTTGCCATTATGTCAATGCAGAGATCCGGGAGTGGATGGTTCGAGACATTATTGAACAATCATACTAACATAAGCTCAAATGGGGAGATATTTTCTGTCAAAGTTAGGAGGAGTAATGTGTCAACAATTTTTGAGACTTTGGACAAAATTTATAACCTAGACTGGATGAGTAGTGCCTCAAAAAATGAGTGCACAGCTGCAGTTGGCTTGAAGTGGATGCTTAATCAGGTGAGCACCTCATGGGTGAAACGCGATTTCTAAAGTTTAACTGCTAATTGCAAATATTTCTATGGCAGAAATACACTGAAAATTACTTATGTTCTTCCCATATGAATCTGCAAAAAGGAGTTGAGTACTAAATGGTTCACACTATCTGCTATACAAAGCCTTAGTTATACCAGTTAGATTCATATTAGGAATGGCTAATTTAGTGGGTGGGAGCTCTACAACCAGGACACCAAAAATGAAGCAAAAGAAACCCAAAACATCCTTTATATTTATAAATACACTTGTGCTTTTAGGTTTTCTAATGGTCTTTCAGTGAATGCAAGTTTTGAGTTCCTTGGTTTCTGCAGCATAATCATGATAAACTCATGACAGCTAATACCATTCTGTGTTTGATTGCCTCTTTCTTTTTCTAAATTACCTACTATCTTTGTTTCCCAATCCAGTTTTATGTAATTCTATTAGGAACCTGATGCTTTTGCCCTGTAATTAGAAACCAATCCCCTACTGCTCAAAAAGAATTAAATGACTATCCTAGCATGCTTTTTCACACAAGACAATCCAACATCATGTTATTTTTGTTAGTATTCCAATATACCACCAACCTCATATTCTTAACCCAGCCAATTGATTTCTGTATAACTGCTGCTAATTCGAGCCTTACTTGCATCTAGATACTCCTTTTATTAGGACAGCAGGTTCTGGGTCTTCTTCTCTTTAGATGCGAGTTTGCATAAAGTTGGGTTATGATTATTAGATATCCTAGTGCTCCAGATTTCTGATAATAATTTAGGGAAAATTATTAAGTGTATCACTAAGGAGAGTTGAGCTGTTGCATAAGTTTGTGGGGTTTTTCTTTTCCTTCTTGTGACTTCTACTTGGTAAGTTAAGGGGGTAAAAATGGGGACAAACATGATGTCTCATCTAGGCTCTTAACATATTTGGTCACCCTGGGGATCATGTCAAGCTTTCTATGACGTTGCTTTTGCAGCATGATAATAGAAGAGGGGTGCAACGAGAGTTAGATCAGTTGTGGCCTTCCTTTCATAAAATGGTTGGGTGTAAATATAAAGCTGTGTCTCTATATAGGTAGGAGAGATTGGAAGTCTAAAAAATGTTTATCGTTAATAAAAATTTAATTGTTAGATTTAGATATTTCAAGTTACATTTTTGGTCACCCTGGGGATCATGTCAAGCTTTCTATGACGTTGCTTTTGCAGCATGATAATAGAAGAGGGGTGCAACGAGAGTTAGATCAGTTGTGGCCTTCCTTTCATAAAATGGTTGGGTGTAAATATAAAGCTGTGTCTCTATATAGGTAGGAGAGATTGGAAGTCTAAAAAATGTTTACCGTTAATAAAAATTTAATTGTTAGATTTAGATATTTCAAGTTACATTGATCTTTTAATGAGAAGCACATTTATTGGTAAATATTTACCACGACATTGATCCAGATATCATTTTCCATGTTACCTTGAATTACTATAATAGGATTCTTAATCAAAATTATGAAAAGGAAACAGGAGATAAGTTTCTGATAACCAACAAACATGGAAAGAAGACATGACAACAGCTCATGCAATTCTGATGGATTAAGGTAATTGAAATCTGTGTTTGGAAGTGGAGAAAATGTGTATCAAACAGGAGATAATCCCCTTATTTGATGATTTGGAGACTCAACTGAACAATGAGGTCATATTTTGTTAGATCTTGCCTTCGAGATAAACATGTACTTCATGATTTTCAGAACAATGTCTGCAGCTCAATATTCATTAATGAACACGCTTTCCCTATGTTTGAAACTTTTTTAAAGACAGTATTTTGTCTACACACATTGCTAGTGTTTGTGATTATGCTTGTCTTTGTTGCATTCGTGATCATAATCTTTTACTGCAGGGACTGATGCAACATCATAAAGAAATAGTAGAATACTTTAATACTCGGGGTGTTTCAACTATTTTCCTCTTTAGAAGGAATCTTCTGCGCAGGATGATTTCAATACTAGCAAATTCTTATGATCGGGATGCTAAACCACTAAATGGAACCCACAAGTCTCATGTTCATTCACCTCATGAGGTTTATGCCCCCCCTCTCTCTCTCACACACACGCATAAATATCTAAAAGTTTCAACTCTTACGAAATGATTTCAGGCTGCAATACTTGCTAGTTACAAGCCTGTAGTCAATGCCACAACGCTGATTCCAAGCCTAAGGCAGGTCGAAGAGACAACTAAGAAAGGTTTGGAGTACTTCAAAAGCACACGGCACATCATTCTTTACTATGAGGATGTAGTAAAGAACCACACTGTAAGGAAAATGTTTCAAAAAGCTGATCTTTTAGTCTGGTTATGAATCTTTTATCTAAGTGCGGGTTCTTAATAGACTCATTTCTGGTCATTGTGCAGAAGTTAGCCGAGGTCCAAGAATTCCTAAAGGTTCCAAAGAGGGAGTTGAAGAGTCGTCAAGTAAAGATACACAAGGGATCGTTATCCAATCACATTCAGAATTGGGTTGATGTTGAAAAGGCACTCAATGGAACTAAGTATGAAAGTTATCTACATGCAGATTACAGGAAGTAAAGCAGTGGCATTGATGTACATTCCATTTTTGACCCATTTCCACTCATCTTTTGTTTCGGATCTCCAAGTGACAGGCACCAACAGTGAACCTACCAAGCTGAACTCTGTTCGGATTTTGGGTACACGGCATGCATCATTTTGCTTTTAAATTTTAACCTTAAACTCACACCTTCGTATTCTTTTCATTCTTTTGTTTTTCAGTTGATATGGCTTTGACAGAAAACTGCTGTATTTATGCCCAATCAAAGGAGAAACTTGCCTTTTTGCGTTGTATATGTTAATATGAATACGTTCAAGTTTTTAAAAGTTGAAGCAGGGAGACCTCCCACATTCAAAGTTCCTATTTCGGGTCTCATGAGTGCAGGCCAGGGGCTTGACCGGCAGAAACTTGGACCCTTTTTGTTTATGAACCCATTCATCCCTCCATTTTTGACCCTCCAACCAATTCCAAATATCTGAATTAAAACGTTTCTATTTCTTTTTTTCTTACGACAGCAAGTGATTGTAGAATCTCAACCAATCCACCAGGTTTAGTTCAAAGAAAAATCCAGCAGGCTTAGGCATAACCAGGTGGGGTTTTAAAGTTTCTTAAACTTTAAAGTCAAGTGGGGTTTAAAAAAAGTTGGGGTTGTTGGTTTGAGAGTCAAAAAGACTCAATTTTTGAACATCCTTCCGGGAGTTCTTTTAATCTTTATTATTATTATTATTATTTTTTTGCGCTTTAATCTTCTGTTTCAACATCTAATCTCAAGTTATATAAATCTATTGCTATACTATAATGCATAGTCTATGGTGGGAGGTTAATGCACTCAATTATCACTTCGGTACCTTATGAATTTTTTGTATCAATTTCTAACCATGTATTAATATTTGTACCACGTACTATTTTCATAATTCATACAATTCCAAAAAGAAGATACCATTTACCTATTTATTTAAATTATGATCCTATTATTGTGAGTGAAGTCATGTCATGTGTAAGTCATGCATCTAACATACCAACTTTCGACCTACTGCCATGAGAGCACAAATTTTCAATATACCAAAATACACGAGTCATTTACGTTATAAGTGAACGAATCTATAAATATATTTAAGATAAATTCAATTCGAGTTCAATATGATGTATTATCAATTCAGACAATCACATTTATGCCTCTATTTTTTAGAGTAAACTTTGCTCCGACAAGCAAGACAAGTTAATACCCCAGTTGGACTTATAGACAACAAAATAGTCTCCTATTATTTGAATTATTTGCTTAATTTAATTTTACGGACTATGGGTAATTCAGACGACATATGAGTTGTCTTCTCACATTATAATCTATCCATATAATGCAACTTATTATTAATTAAACCTTAGGTAATTAAGGAGCTTATATTTACTTATATATTTTGCTGTTAATGCTAAAACTATTGAAGACAAACGTATAAGATCAATTAAATGAGCATGTGGTAATTTTATTATTTCAATCAGGTACTATTTCTAACCGTATTTCTTGTTTCTTATGATCGTGTACACATATTTATTTGAAATTATTTTTAAAAAAAATCTTTGTAAGATATTATTGCAATATGTATGTTACTAACGTATTATATGGAAATAAGTATGTGCATTGAATCATATACAACAGTCATAACTCACATTTGTAATTTAAATTAATTACTATAATAGAAATTAAATAATTTATTAATTCAATTATTTGATGAACTTATCAAATTAAAAAGTGGTGATGATGAATTTACCAAAATTGCACATAAAAAAATAATAAATTTATAAAATATCTTAAAAATAGAAAAAAAAAACATTAAAATTGGGTTTGTGATATTGAAAATACTATGATTAAAAAAAAGGTTGGAAAGTTCCTAAATTCTAATGCATTATCTGTAAATCTAAAAGATGATCTAATAGGGGAATGGCGGTTGGATCTAGACCGTTGAGGCCAGGTCAGCATGGTAAGATATCCCCACACGACCATCAGGTGGGTCCCTGTCTAAAACTCACGGGCCGGCAACAAACAAAATACGTAAACAACCACCATCGCTGTACCCGAGGCCGAGGCCCTTCCTTCTCGCTATTTACCCCTTCAACTCAGATCCATCATCCACCGCCACCCTTTATAACCTTACATTCCCTTCTACCGCACCCCCTCTCTCTCTGCTTTTCTTTCTCTCGTTTGGCCATTAAGGGGGGAGAAAGAGAGAGAGGAAGGAAAGAAGAACACCCAGAGTCTCAGATCAGCTTGTTTATCTATATTATCAAAGATGCAGTCAAGTTCAACCAACGCTCCTGATCTCAACTCAAAACAGCAACAACAACCGCCAACGCAACAAACCAGACAGCAACAACAACAACATCCACAATGGGTGCCTAACCAGTGGATGGGAGCCATGCAATACCCGGCGGCTGCTATGGTCATGATGCAGCAGCAGATGATGATGTACCCTCACCATCATTATATGGCTTACAATAATCATCATTACCATTATCAACAATACCAACAGCAGCAGCAGCAACAACAAAAACAGCAACAAGGGTGTAATTCGGATGAGGTTAAAACGATCTGGGTTGGTGACCTTGTTCATTGGATGGATGAAACTTATCTCCACGGTTGCTTCTCTCATACTGGCGAGGTAAAAGTAAATACAATAGTGTGGTTATAGCATGAAATTGATAGATGCATGTCTTGTCATGAATCTTACACTAGATCTTTTTTTGTTTTATGTTTTGAGGAATCTGTTGGTTTTAGTACTTTGCTGCCTTTTTTGTTTGTGGGGTTTAAGGATAAGTTCAGGTTCGAGGTTTTTTGCTAATTTAAGGAATGCTAAGTTTGTGGTTTATGTTTTTAATGTAATTACAGTTTTAGAAAATAATCTGCGTTTATGGCCTAAAACTTTTTGCCCAGAACATTAAAGCTGATTAATTTAAAGACAAGGATTGTTTTTAATTGAAGCTGAACAGATGAATAGACTATATAGTAGATTGCCATTATAAAATAAAACTGGATAATTGCCAAAAGTCAATTTAAGCTGTGTTGTAGACTGCCTGGATGATTAGCTTTTGGTTAAAAGCAGTTTACATCTCGTTTCGTAAACATGGAAACTTAATTATAAGAAAAAAGACCTCTTATTTCACATCAAAACTTTGCTGCTGATGCTTTCAAGAAAAAGAACAAGCTTTGCAGCAGTAGCAATCTTAGGTTGTTATAAAACTAGACATGTAATGACTTTTCATGTTGGGTGTTAATTAGGGGAGATAGGCTGGATTACGAAATCAATTATGCTTAAAATTCATTTTCCCCTGCTACATGGACTCCTCCAAGTTTCTGAACATTCAGAATTTTTGTTTAATATAGGCTTTTTAATGTAGATAACTTCTTGAACACATAAAATAGGATCCTCTTGGTTTGGATCCAAAAGTCACTGAGATGCTTATGTGGTAGTGTGAAGTGTTGGACACCATTTTGAAGAAAGTGCCTGGCTCATATTGGCATTTATTTCTGGGAAGGTTCTAATGTATCCATGATCTTTCCGAAAGCTTCCTTCTTTCTTTGCTTGTATTATTTGAAAAATGGGGGCCTAAAATGACTTCGTATCTTGTACCATTCTTTGGAACCTTGAAATCTTCTAGAGGATTTTATTAGCTTCAGTTTTATTTTTAGTTTCTTGGAAAGTTAGCTGCTCAGACCCATCATACAGTTGATGTCTAATACCAATACCATTTTGAACATTTTACTTGATTATCCAGAAGGCAGGCTATTGTACTGAAAAGGCTATTGCTTATCATCATTATTATACCCTTGCTTACTGAAATTTGGCATTTAAAAAATCCAGGTTTCTTCAGTAAAGATTATACGCAATAAGCAAACTGGTCAGTCTGAAGGATATGGGTTTGTGGAATTTTACTCAAGGGCAACAGCTGAAAAGGTTTTGCAAAGTTATAATGGTTCTCTAATGCCAAATACAGAGCAGACTTTTCGTCTGAATTGGGCTTCCTTCAGTGTGAATGAAAGGCGGCCCGATGCTGGTTCTGACCTATCTATATTTGTAGGAGATTTGGCCACTGATGTAACTGATTCGATATTGCTTGAAACCTTTTCTAGTAGATTTCAATCAGTGAAGGGAGCAAAAGTTGTTATTGATTCAAATACTGGTCGTTCAAAAGGCTACGGTTTTGTTAGGTTTGGTGATGAAAATGAAAGGTCAACGGCCATGACTGAAATGAATGGTGTGTATTGCTCCAATAGACCTATGAGGATTGGGGTTGCAACTCCCAAGAAAGCATCTGGTCATCAACAACAGTATTCTTCACAAGGTAACCTAATATGGTGAACTGTGCTATTTCCAATGGTTCATCTTTTTATCTTTTTCTGGTTGGAGCATGGAGCTCCCAGAATTTCTCTTATTTCTTGGATTATCCTGTTTCTGTCATCATGTTCTCGTGTCACTTGAATAAATTACTACAGAGCTAGTTATTTCTAAAAAAGTAAATTTGTCTTTCAAATGTACTATATTTCTTATCTTATATCTTGACGTGAGACTTAATCGAATCATTATATCAATATTCCACTTTTTATTAGCTTTGGTGTTGGCTGGTGGACATGCATCAAATGGTGCTTTGGCACAAGGTTCTCAATCTGATAATGACTCAAATAACACTACTGTGAGTCCTCCTCCTTCCTTTGTGCATTCTTCACCTGTATATCTGCCATTGATCAGTAATTTATGTTTCTTACAGATATTTGTTGGAGGACTTGACTCAGATGTTAGTGATGATGATCTTAGGCAACCTTTTTCCCAGTTTGGTGAGGTCATCTCCGTAAAAATACCACCCGGGAAAGGATGTGGGTTTGTGCAATTTGCAAACAGGTGCCTCCCTATATGTACTTCATCTCATTTTTTTGGGATAATAATGTACTTTGCCTTGTCACACTCTATGTTATGCTGAAGTATGGTTTTTATTATTAAGGGATTCTTAGTTACAGCTCCATCAATGTTAATACTTTCACAATATTGATGGATGTTGTTGAATTAAGTGATGCAGAGTGATAGGTTCTGACAGTTGGTATCTTGATTATATTATTATTTTTATGATGATGTCAGTAGTAATATGATGTGCTTTCTTTTCAGAAAGAATGCTGAGGAAGCAATCCAGAGTTTGAACGGGATGACCATAGGCCAGCAGACTGTTCGTCTTTCTTGGGGTCGTACTATAGGAAACAAGCAGGTAAATTTGTGCTCAAGTTCCTATTCTTAGTAACTGTCGCCTATTGCTGCCTTGATATTTGCAAAATGCTTGGAGGGTTTGCGATTCCTAGGTCTAAGTCTCGACATTTAAGGCATCTGACATAGGTGAAAAGGGATGGAAGAGAGTTCCTTTTCATTTTTGATGAAATTACAGCACATGGGAGTTACAATAGTATTTAAGTATTACAGATAAGAATTGTATAATTTTACAGTATGGCATGAGTGATGCTACAGTCTATTTGTTACTTGGGCACTTCTGTCCCATGCATATTTGGACATGGGTATGGGGCATGATCCTCCAAGTATTTGAAAAAACTTTGAAAAGTTGAATGTACCCCTGTCGGATATATACTCGCATCTGACACTCACTCGAGTCCAAGCAACATAGTTGTAGGTAGACTATTTTATTTCCCCTCCCTTCTGCAACTTTTCTTCCCCTTAAAATGTTTATCTTAATTTATTAATGCATTGTAGCTTACTTCTTGAAACTGGTTTTAGCAGTGGAATGGAGGACATCATTGAGGGCAAGGCGATGGTGGTTATGGCTACGGCTATGCTGCAGCACCAAATCAGGATCCAAACACGTATACTGTGGCTGCTGTTACTGGTTCTTCTTAAGAGGGGTGCATGACAATCATGAATGGCTTGTAATCTGAACTTGCAGGACAAGTTTTCAAGTTAATCAGATTCATTAATTAAGTAGGATGGGTTTGGGTTTTGCTTGCTGCTTTAGCTGATTCTTCAGGTTACAGAATTTTGTAGCTGGATTTTAATCTTTAAACATTGAAGTTGTTTTAGAACTGTATTAATATGTCATTTACAATTTAAATTTTTTGCTTGAGAGGTTTTTTTTTTAATTGTTTATTTGTTAAGAACTGAATTTATATAGAATGAAAAAGAATGGGCTTTTCATCACCATTTTCTTCATGTTGGAGCAAAGAAAAGTTCATATTCTCTCGGTGCTTGCAAGTTACATTGTTCCTTTTCTTCAACTTTGGCTAATATACTAAAAATGCCCTTAAATCATCTCCTAAGATTTTATTATTAAAATAAAAATATTTTGATTTTTTAAACTAATTTCATTTATGCTTAGAATAATTTATTAAATAAAAAATATTAACAAAATAATATTTTAAATTTTTTGAAAGTATTATATACCTAACTTCTCTTGAAAATTTTGATTTGTTATGTTAAAAGTGTATCAGCAAAATTATTTTCATAATAAAAGATAAAAATAATTTAAGTGGTTGTTTTAACCCCAAGTAATAATTTGCCCTTTTAGTATATTTAAAATTTTCTCTCCCATGCTCCATGTTTTTAGGGTTCTTAGTTCAACTCTTACACCATGTTTGGTTGGGGGAATGGAACAGTATTCTCCCTTATTCATTGAATGGTAAATCATTCTTTTGTTTGGTTAATAGAATGACTATTACTTTCCTATTACTTGTTCACTTTAAAACTTGGACTTAGAAAATATAAAAATAATATATTTGAAATAATTTAATATTAAAATATATATTAAGAATGTTATTGAATTATATATTATTATTTTTGTTAAATTATATTTGATAATAATTATATTAAAATATGATTAAATTATTTATTATTATTGAATTATATTTAATAATAATCTTATTAAAATTTAATAATAATAACAATAATCATCTACTCAGAAAAGCTCCGCAAAACGTACTTGGACAGTTCAGTTTTTTTTCCTTATGCTATTACAACATTTATTCTATTCAACCAAACATAAGAATACTATTACAGTTCTATTCCATTCCATTCACCCAAACAATTGAATTACTGATTACAACTCTATTATATTACAGCCCTATTCAATTCCAGTGAACCAAACGTGCCGTTATTATCTTTATTTTTTTAGAGATTTAAATTTCCAACTTACTGAGAAGAAAAAAATACATAATTTCTAATTAAATGTAATTTTAGAGACTGGTTGATGAAGATTTCCGAGTAATCTCCATGGCTGTTAAAGACAAAGCAAATGGAATTTAAAAATTTGTTCAAGTGATATCGAATGAATACTTGTATTCTTTAAATAGAAGAGTAATGTTTTTTTATTTATGAAAAGGTACTATAACTATTATAAATAATATAGAAATTTCATTTTACATGGCATATTAAAAAATACATATTATATCAAAATATTGTTTCTTTATTCTCCTCCATCTTCTAATATTCAAAGATTGTTCTATAGAAGAATTGATGCAAAAGTTCTTTATAAAATTTGATACTCTTGTTATACGTTGTTTAATGTTTAGTTAACTAATTTTATTAGTACAAAATGCAAAAAATTATTAGACTTCATTGTATCTTCAAGATTCGATTCATTAATCAGTAACTCTCTTGCAAACGAAAATATAAACGATTAAAAAGAACCTTAAAGTAGTAACATTATTACTAAATTTAAAATTTTCGACTAATTTCTCGTAAATTTATTTTTATTCCCACCCGCACACTAAGATCTCTTGCTGCATGGAAATTAACACGCCTTCCAAGTACAATTTCGTTCCAGGACAAAGCAAGCAGTCAGGGTGGAGAAGGGTATACATATGTAAACAAAGTCTGCATAGATTCAGCCATCTTATTTGATATGTTCCTCAATGATCTTCTAGATTAGTCAGCTGCAAAATATAAAAACTCCACAGCCACTCAATAAGGGCTAGCCACAATTTGAAATTTCATTTTTTTTTGGGGTCTTCACAATGCATCTGAAAATAATAAAACACACGTCAGCTTATTTAATAGAATTTAAAATTCAAAACTTAAATTGCATTGATTTCTATAATCACCTCTAAAACGGTAAATAGAATTTAACAATTTTATAATCTGAATATTAATATTTGTAATTTGTTCCCTATTTTTTTTTTTTTTTTTGCATTAGGAGCACAATCGCTGGGCACTGTTGAAGCAGTAGAAGCAATAGCAATACAATCTTTAATTGTCAGTGATGAGGTGATCGAGTGTGTTGATGTGGTCCGCAAAAGGTGAAACATGATGTTGAATCTTGTAGGAAAGTGAAGAGGGATGGTCCATTGTCCAACAATAAAACCAGATCATAAAGTCAAAATATCTTGTCATAAACCAGATCTGCTGGAAGAAAAAGACTCTGGTCTTGCTAAGCTTTGTGCATTGAAGGTCAAATTGCGATATTAACGAGGATGAAGTACATTAAACAAGCATAAAACAGGTTGCCCAACACATTTATATTGCTGCAAACATGTCATGAAAGCTCCTTACGGACGAGTTCTCGTACTCCAATTGCACCTCGAAATCTTTCCGACGCTTAACCACCTTACAAAAACTTAAGTTTCATTTCAACAACCTATTAACTAAAACTCATACATAAAAATGAGAAACTCAAATAATTAAATATATAGTGGGAAATTATATGGTACATTGTCGGTAGAGTTTTCAGATTAAAACAGAGTTAGGAGCTGATAATATAGTAAAATATTAAAAAAAAACACATGTCAATTTTTTAAGATTACTTGTTGAATTAAAAAAATACACTGCGAGTGTACTAAATACTCATATTTATATTTAACTAAATATCACAATTTTGCTAATTGAGCATTTAGATGGTGCAAATGTTACGGGGTTAGAACTTTAGTTTGACAAACCGCGCAACTTTAGACGATTTCTTTAGTTCAATCCGCCTAAATCAACATAATTCTCGAAGAGTGAGAATTGTTGCAGAAATTCTCTAAGACACTGAAGCAAAGCGGAAGCAAACTCGAAATGAAAGAAGTCACGGTTTAATAGAAAAGCCACAAAAAAATAGTGCACACCAAGTGTTTGAGTAAATGCTCTCAAAGTATTCTCTATTACCTTGAAGGATTACAACTGGATGATTATAAATGAGGGGGAGGGCCTCTATTTATAGTTGGCCTAAGGAGTACTAGTTGAATGGAACAAGGTTTCTGGAATTGAAAAGAACATGCATTTAAGATGAGAAAGAATGTTATTAGTTTCAGGTACCGAAGGAAGCGTAGTGGGAGGATAAACTTGCCTATTAAGTTTTCCTTTCACGTGTACCAATATAAAGCCAACATTGGCTTTCTGACAAAATTTTGTGTTTTCTTTGGCAAACTTAAATTTTCTCTTCAATAACTTTCTCTGCAATTTCCCAAAAAACTTGAAAATTAAGACCTGCCTGAAGGATCGAGTTCATTGTATCTAGCAAACTCCACCGACATTGGTACATGATAAATGCTAATGAAACTCAAGTTATTTTCATGGTTATTTACGGGACCCTAGGGTTTTATGCTTTAGGGTTAATTTAAGGGAAATAAGGAGGAAACTTTCAGTTTTTGGGTTTCCTATTAATACTCTTGTTAGACATGTTTAGTTTCTTGTAAAATGATCTGATAAGATAACTCTTCATGTTATTGCTTAAGAAACTCCTAAAAGCTCTTGAGATAAGGGCAAGGGTCCTACTATCTGAGCTTTTCTGCAACTTGTTTGGTGAGTTCCTTCATACTCCATGAGTGTGTTATGTTTTTTGTTCATGTCTAGTATAAAGGTAAGTCTACTTGTCATGAGAAGGTAAGGTATTTGCACCAAAGTAACAAATAATTATTGTAAAAAGTCTAATATGCCATATCTGCATAAATGAATAATCACAAAACATATCATGCAATCAATTTTTATCAAATTCAAAATCAAATACCAAATTACATGGATTTTTTGTAATTTATTCAATTTAGTCCCTAAAACTAGGATAAACATAAATTTCAAGTTAAGGCCTTTGATTAGAATCCAATTTCATCATGACTCATAAGGGACATTTTATTTTCTATCCTTACCAACATTTCACAATAGTTTTGTATTTAATTTGATTTGGTCCCTAATGTATGAAACTAACAATTAAGCTTTACAATTTAATCCTTTTCATAATCTAAGCTTAATTTCTAACAATTTCACACCAATTTCATTCAATCTCAACAATGGAAATTTTTAAAAACTTTAATAGTTTTACAAACTAGTACATTGGCTAGCTAAATCAAGCTCCCATGACCTTAAATCTATAAAAATTAATAATAAATGGCTAGGGACTTACCTAAAAATGGTGGTCGAATGTGTAAATTTTTCAAAAGCTTTCTCCTATGGTTTTTCATGGCTTTTTAGGGTGGACGGTGGTGTATAGATAAAGAAGATGATATTTAATCTTTTTTCACTATATAATATTTAATCTTTTTTCACTATCTTTAATATATATAATTTGTTTAGTTTTAATTAATTAACTTAATCATAACAAATTAATCACTAATCATTAATAACTTTAATCTAATGGTAATTAACATCACATCACACTATCGTCCATTTAAAATTGGTCTATTAGCCATTTTAGTCCTTTGAATAATTTCTATTTAATTCCCCAAGCCTTAATCTAATTAAAAATCTATAACAATTAAACTTTTACAATTTAGTCCTTGAGCCATAATTACTCACAATTTCGTCTAAATCGCTTAACCTGTAACACCCCTAACCCGTGTCCGTCGCTGGATCTAGGGTTATTAGGTATTATTGGACATAACATAACTCATTAAATAAAAGTTTTTAATTAAATTTATGTACCATAGCTGAACACATATTAAAACCAAACAAATAAATTTAATCTATTTATTATCTAAAATTCTTAGCAGAATTATTCCTTAACATAGTAAGATTTATTTATTTATTTATTTATTAATATTTAAATCTTTGTGCACATAATATGCCATAACCAAAATATTATAATTCTAACATAATGAGCAAATGGTTAAATTTAATATTACATACAACTTCTATACACATGTACAATTACTCATAAATATTAACCTCAAATGGACCTATGCATATACCATCATAACATAGCCAATTGATTTTCATATATAAGTCATATCTATCAGTTCCAACTTATACATAATCAACTTAACCTCATTCAATTCTCTCACATTTAGCATGTGATTTATTTTATAATTAAGTCCAATATCCCTATATCACATATTATATCCTAAATCCAAATGATTAAGTCAAACATACAATTTACTTAATCATCTCAATCCAATATGCCAAAAACAATAAATCAGAATATAACATTTTAAATATCATACCATAGCCGATTATATGTCATACCAAAATCCAACAAACCATGCACAAAATAATATGAACATATACTACATCTTAGTCCATAAAAGCTAATGCATTAATAAAATTTCAAAACAAAAGAGATAAGCCATTTTCGCAAGGCTAATAATCTCATCTATATACATTGATTCCAAATCAACATTTCAATTATGCTATACATGTCATAAGATCGGATTCAAACTTAACAAAATACCAAAAGGCGAGTCGATAGTGTGATGGACTATGCTGACGATCCCTGAGCTTGTAACGCGTCTCCAAAATCTATAAAACATAAAAATAAATTGAACACACCCAAAGTAAGCGATTAAAGCTTAGTAAGTCATAAGCAAAAATTTACAGATATATTTATATCGATACTTATTTAATCATTAAGTTAAATAAACAAATCATATGACCAAATATACATAAATATTTAGCAAAGTCAAATATTCAATAAATCATTATGTCGAAATATGGATATACTCAAATAGATAACTCATACTTTATATTACATTTGAAACTATTAACAATTTAATACAATCAACTTACCTTTTCACTAATTAAACAAATGGTTAATACATACCTAAATCATTTAACTCTCTTAGCACATTTATTTTCTTTTACCATTTCTCACGTAAAACTTGTTAAACATAGACCCTTATATAAAACACCGGCATAAAGCCTGCTAGGCACAAAGTCCGATACATTTCACCGGCACAGAGCCTGCTAGGCATAAAGCCTGTTACATTTCACCGGCACAGAGCTTGCTAGGCATAAAGCCCAATACATTTCACTGGCACAGAGCCTGCTAGGCATAAAGCCCGATACATTTCACCGGTACAGAGCCTGCTAGGCATAAAACCCGAACTTACAAAGTTGTTCTTCACCTAATTCACATCTAAAGTAAATCGTTCTCGGAATATAAACAATTCACTATATTACATTCGGCCCTAGCTTATGTAACTTCAAATAATTTATTTCAATACATAACAAATATATATATACATTCGGTCATAGTTTAATTCATTTCTCTGCATAACAATTACATATACATTCAACTATAGATTAATTCATTTCAATGTATAACAAAAATATATATATACATTCGACCATAGTTTAATTTATTTCTTTGCATAACAATTACATATACATTCAGCTATAGATTAATTCATTTCAATGTATAACAAATATATATATACATTCGGCCATAACCTATGTAATTTCAAATAATTTATTTCAATGCATAACAAATATATATACATTCGGCCATAGTTTAATTCATTTCTCTGCATAACAATTACATATACATTCAGCTATAGATTAATTCATTTTCATGCATAAAAAATATATTTATATATATACATAGGTAGTTAATTTAACATTTAACCGCTTATTGACTTACCTCAGATGTCGTCGACTGTTAATTCGACTATTCGACCACTTTTGTCTTTCCCCGATCCAAATTCGACTTCTTTAATTCTTGATCTAAATAAATTCAAATTAAACTTATTTAAACATTATTCCATCAAATTTAGCCTAAATTCACATAAATAGGAAAATTACAATTTTGCCCCTAACATTTTACATTTTTCACAATTTAGTCCTTTTTTTGCACAAAACACAAAATATTCCAAATTAATTTTACTATAGTATGGCTGAATACTCCCTAATCTCATATAGGTCCTTGCATGTCATTTATTTCACATTCTAGTCCCTCAATTTAATATTTTCTTAATTTAGTCCTTAATACACATTTTTATCAAAAATTACTAATTATAACATGAAAATCTAACAACATATATTTATTTTCCACCTATTAACATCATAAAACTCAAGCATTCATCAATGGAACATTTCAAAATTATCCACAATTCACAAAATTAAGACATGGGTTTTAAAGTATACGAAGCAACGATCTCAGAAACGTAAAAATTATCAAAAGCCAAGCAAAATACATACCAAATTTTTAGCTTCCAAACTGCCGAATGTTTAAAACACCAAAGGTGTTCTTTGTTCTTCAATTTTCGGCAAAACCAAGCCAAATGCATGGCCACTTTCATGTTTTATTTTATTTAATACATATAAATACCTAATTTACTATTTTAACCATTATTTATTCATTTAAAATCCACTAAGATTTGTCTATAATAGTCCACTCATAATTTATTTGGTATAATATCAACATAAGGACTCCACATTAGAAAAAACCATAGCAATAAAGTACTTTAACAATTAACTAGCCACTTTTGCATTTTACGCGATTAAGTCCTTTTATCAAATTAAACACAGAAATGGTCAAATTAGTTTTCGAAAATTTCACACAATCAAATTCAAATATCACAGACACAGAAAATAATAATAATTTTTTTTAGACTCGGATTTGTGGTCCCGAAATCATTGTTCCGATTAGGGTCAAAATCGGGCTGTTACATAACCACATTTTAATTCATCTATACCCTAACTCCGTAAATACCCTTATTTAGTATTTACAGACTCGGTTTACATAAACAAGGTTCCGAAATTACATTTCTGACACCACTAGAAACTAGATTGTTACACCTATATTCTACTGAGGGTATGTTTGGATAGAACAGATTAATTAAATGAAAATATAATTACTAGGGTAGTAATTACACTATCTTGTAATTACAAAAAATTGTAATTCCCTAGACTTGTTTGGCTGACATAGTGTAACTACATCGTAATTCCCTATGTCATGTTTGGTAGTACAAATTGTAATTACATAGTTAAATAATTTATATTTTTTTAAAAAAATTAATTACTATAATAATATTAGTATGATAAAAATAATTTCTATGAAAGTAACAAAAATTAAAATCAAATAATGACATGTATCATATTAGTCTAAACAATTAGTTGATAGTACAATTACTAATAAAAATAACAAGAAAAATAAACATCATATGTATATTTATCTAATTGTTCTAGTGCATACTTGTTGGGTTTATTCCCTCTTTAATATTTAACAGATGCTCATTATCATCATCTGTTGGTTCTTGACTGAGTTCATCATCATTTGAATTTGAATTTGCATCATTAAGATTATCAAGGTTTCCTTTTTCCATGTATTATATGAAGTATGGATCATCTTAATTCCACTTATGATTGCAGTTATGGATATGCAACCTGCTGGTGTCAGGGGGCTAGAACTTTAGTCTTGCAATCTGTGCAGCCTTCGGTGATTTTTTCGCTTCAAATGCGCCTTAAGTCAGCCTAACTCTCAAAAAGTGAGAATTCACAATGAGAATTCTCCAAGGCACTGAAAATAAAGCAGAAACAACTTAAAACTAAAGAAGCAACAAAATAACAGAAAAAGCCACAAGAAAGCAATGTTCACAAAGTTTTGAGTAAATGTTCTTAATACTATTCAATAACTATGAATGATGATACAATGGGATCAAATGGGATCCTATGGGAAGATTACAAATGAAGGGGAACGCGTTTATTTATAGTTGAGCTCCCCAAGATCCAATGGTACAATTTACTTTACATCAACAGTTGAGATTGAAGTCAATCAACAATTAAGATTCTTAAGGATTTACATGATCCCTTAAGATTACAAAATCAAATCTTTTAAGACTAGTTTCCATAAATACCATAGAAACCTTAGTTTTTTATGTAAATGTTTACTGGGCCACTAATGCTTCAAGTAGATGGGCTTCTTCAGATGTTCCACGAATTATGCCAGTTTAAGTGGGCCAAATGAGCCCCATTTAATCAATTGACCTCCAAAGACGTTCTGTACGCATCTGTCACGGGGTTTGATCTGTGGCTTGTAACATTAGTATGACCAGCTTTGTTTTTTTATGTTATACTAAGATGGTGTTGTTAATATGGAAAATATTCTAGAGCCACACTATTCTTAGACATAGCTTGCCTAGATTGAGCTTTTAAGGTCAAATCCCAACCCATCTTTGCTACCTCAACTCCTAGAGCCATTCTTGCTTGACAAAACGAGTTGCTATGCCCTAACTTTTAACAAAAAAAAGCAAAGCAGCGTCAGACGCTCATATTTAAAATTAGCATAACCACATATCCTTGAGGAAAACATGACCCTCTTCTTCCTTTTTAAAGGACGTCTAACATCCAAGCAAACCCTCATCCACAAGCAATTTCGCATCCCCCTCTCTAAACACTCACTATCATACTCCAAAAATTTCCCGATAAAATCTCCTAACTGTCTAGCCAGTGGCTCAGAGAAGAAACCTGATGGAACATCATGTACTTGAACCCAAAAATTTGCTAGAATTAAAGGCACCTTCATCGAATCGTTCCCCTCCTCAAGACGACGAATCATCAGCAAATGATTATTGAAAGTCCCAGGGGCCCCACTAGTTACTCGCTCCATATCCATCTCGTGAAAGAAACGAAACAAGAACGGTTTCTCTCCTTGATCTGAGATATGGACTCCATTAACAAAATGCCATGAATTTGCCATCGTGCTTCTCATCACCTGGAAGTGAATAACACTTGCCGTCAGAAAATAACCAACTATGCAAAACTCATTTTCCGTAACTGCAGAATTAACTTGTCTTTAGACCTCCAGAATCTCATCCTCACCATCTAGAGACAGCCCGGCCAGATTCCTCTCCATCATGAAATCTCAATACCAAGAAAACAGAACTCGAAACACAACAGAGCAGATGCTACACCCAAGTAAACAAAAACCACAAAAACAAAAAGAAAATTCAAAGCGAATCTAAAACATAACAAGCGCCGACACAAAACCACAACCCACCAAAACCTTAAAACCTAATAACATGCTAGATCTTTTTAATTTCTCAAACTTTATTATTAAGTAGTTTTTTAAACCCTATTTAAATGGAATTTGAGTTTATTAGCTAGTTTTTTTTTTGTTTCTACTTTTTCACTTGTATATATAAAAAACCATCCTATTATATCAAATAAATATTTAAAATTGATCACTTAAGGACTGCTGGGCTTGGCTACATTTTAAAGGTCGCTATCAGATTAATCATCGTACTTTATCCTTTTCAATTAACCCATAAACAAAGATTTAAATAAAATATATTCTGCAGTCATTTTGATAGATTTAAAAAAAAAAAGAAAAAAGAATCAAGATGACAGCACTATATTTGAGATTTCAATTTGGGCACGGCACCTTTGACTACATATTTTATTAATAAATTTTAATTTAATATTTAAATATTTTATAAAAAATTATTAAAAAGCTATCATATTTTTTAGAGTAAATTTGATTATTATGATGATATTTTTATAAAATAATAAAAAATTACATACTAAAATTCAACATTAACTTATATAAACTTTATTCACATCTAGTAACAATTATCCCATTATGATGTTGAAAATTCATAAGAAAAAACTAGTCAGATTATTTGGGCAACAAGAAAAATAGTCATATTATACATGTGAGTGATATCTAATATTTTTGTTTCACAATGAGATGAAAACCCAATAAGCAACTACAATATATCAATTTTAAATATCAAATAGTCATCAATAAAAAAAAAAAAAGAGGAACATTTGTTAGTTTTTTCAAATTTACTTAATAAAAAATACAAATATTTTATGTCCTTAAGCTGCAATTTAAATCCATGCTTGAAATCAACGAATTCATTAATTGGAAGTGTTGATTGTAAAGGCGGCTTCAATCGACTTGGTCAATTTACTCTCCTTCGTCTCTCCTTCCCTTTTCCCTTTTCCTCTCTATAAAATCCCCTGATTTTTATGTTTATGGTGGTTGAATTTTGAGAACCCGAGAAGCTAAAGGAGATGGAAATGGTAGCGCCAGTCCCCGCTGTGGATTTCAACTTCGATAGCGCCTGTTCATCTCCATACATGACTGCTCCTTCAAGTCCTCAACGCTTCGGCAATTTCCTCTTCAGTGCTCCATCCAGTCCCACTCATGTTTCTTCTTTGTATCCTTTTCAATGGGAGGAAAAGCGTAAGAGCAACCATGATGATGACGATGATGGCGGCCATGGGTGTGAAGAGGATTTCGAGTTCAACTTCAGTGGGCATTTAGAAATACCTTCTTTGTCTGCAGCCGATGAGCTCTTCGATGGCGGAAAGATTCGACCTTTGAAACCCCCGCCTGGTTATGATGAATCTTTCTCAAGTGCCGTTTCTTCTCCAAAATCAAAGCGACAACATGGTCAAAACGACATACAGTTTGGATCACAACAACGCGGGAGAGAAAGAACCTCTGCTGCTGCATCTTCTTCATCTTCAACGTCTTCAGCCTGCAACTATGTTCATAAGAAAAGCAGATCATTGTCTCCGTTAAGAGTATCCGGCATCATGTTCGAGCAAGAAGAGACATCATCAAATTCCCAGAAAAACAATGAATCTTCCACGGCAAACAATCCAAAATCTTCTTATGTTTCTTCCCTGCTGTCATCCATTTCGTTCTCAAAAGTCAACAAAAAATGGAAGTTGAAAGACCTATTACTGTTCCGGAGTGCATCAGAAGGGAGGGCCGCGAGTAAAGATCCCCTTAGGAAATATGCTCTTTTGTCAAGGAAAGAGGCGGAGGAGGAGGTTAAAAACGCCAGCTTCCGCTCCACTGATAGCATGGGTTCGGTGTCGAGTTCGAGGCGGAGAGGACGGGTTTCGGCTCACGAGTTGCATTACACGGCGAACCGGGCCGTGTCGGAGGAGATGAAGAGGAAGACCTTTTTACCTTACAAGCAAGGCCTCCTTGGATGCTTGGGTTTCAATCCAGGAATGCATGAGATTTCCAGGGGCATTGGGTCATTGACACGTGGATCATCTTGATCTACTCATCTAATGCCTCTTTTCTAGAAAATACACATTCCCCAAATTTCATTCTTTTTATGTTTACATATTTTCATGTATCACTTTGTTTATATAAAAGAAATGGAGTAAGAAATTCATAAAGGACAGCTATAGATTAGAGGTTTCAAACTTATGTGCTCAAATTAAATGTATATTATTGTTATGCTACTTTAAAAGATGGTATCCGCAAGGATGGAGAAAAATAAAGACATGGAGTACGGTTGTTTGCTGGGTACAAAAAAAATATTGTTTATCAAGCAGTTGGGGAGCCTGCCAACAAACATTTAATTTCTCTCAACCTCAACTAAGCAGCTCACAGTATTTCCAGATAGGGCCAAAAATATTGCAATTTTTCTGACATTTTCAATGGCTGGAAAACATTTTAGTCAACTTTCAATTGATCCGATTATGTAGAGATTTATTTTTTATATCAAATTTTTAGATTTTTGAATATATTTCTTTTTTTTCCTTAAGAGAAAAGACTCGAATTTCTGAAAATTATATGAGCTTAAAACTACCCAAACCATTTTTTCTAGCAATTATGTGCTAACATAAAATCATAGGGACTTTGGTAGTGTGCATATACGGCATGATTTTTGTCATTAATTCTATTAACTTTAGGACACAATTCCTACTAAAATTAGTAAATGTGGTTTATTTTTCACAAGTGTAATTTATATTGGGAAGCTGTTAGAACTCAATCCAATTTTATGAAATTGTACGGGGGATTTTTTATTTGGTGTCAATGCAAGATTGGGTGGCAAGCTTAATTAAATTTGGCAGTAAAATTATTTTTTTTGGATAAGTTACTTTTTATTAGATTAGATATTTGATGCATAAATTCTATGCATCATCAATTAACTTCAAGTTATCACTTTATTATAGAGTAAAATAAATAATGTTGAAGGACTTTTAATAAATACTTGAAAAATTAATTAAACAT
The DNA here is from genome assembly GCF_007990345.1 of Gossypium hirsutum. Lineage (NCBI taxonomy): Eukaryota > Viridiplantae > Streptophyta > Magnoliopsida > Malvales > Malvaceae > Gossypium > Gossypium hirsutum. The sequence continues at coordinate 3,252,708 of NC_053448.1, forward strand.
AATTAAAACAGTACAGTGCTAGCATCACGATACCTTTGCAAGACGCCGCCTTCAACGTCTGAACTGACCCCACATGTAACAGCCCATTTTTCAGTGGAGTTGAAAACAGTAATTTCAAGATCACAATTTCGACGAGTGAGTACGTATATATTAGTAATTAATATTTAAGAGTTAAATATAGTATTATGGTAAATTTTGATTAGATGATTTTATTAATTGGTTAGTTAGTCAAGGTACAAGTGGTGCATACTAAAAGTCAGTTGTTTTGAAAAATGAGGTATCGAAATCTCATTTTCATCAAAAGAAGCTCGTAAATATTTTTATTAAATATTTATGGAATTTTTGTATAAATGGATTCAAGTTTGGCCCGATAATTTTAATGATTTGATAGTTACTTAAGTAAAAAGGACTAAATTGTAAAGTAAAAAAATTAATTATTAAAAGGCTTCAATGGTAAATTAAATGAGGTTTAAAAGGAAATTAGACCGTAGTACATATGGGCGGACGGTTTGGTTATAATTTTGCATTGTTTTATTGAATTTTTTAATTAAAAATAATGGTTAGATAAATATAATAAAACATAATGAAAAGCAAACATCTTTTTACTTTCTTCTTCCACCGAAAATGAAACTTCAAAACTCCTTTGTTGAACATGTTCGGCCAACTTAGGGTCATTGCATAGTAATGTTTTCTAAGTAAGTTTTTCGTAATTTTTATATTTTTGAGATGGTTGCAATTAGGTCTATTTAATTCGTATTTCTATTTTCAAAATTATTAAAGATGTATAAAATTGTCATTGATGCTAATTGATGTTCTCGAATGCTTATGGTAGATTTTGAAGCATAGAAATGAAATAACATTACATTGTTAAGTAAATTTTGTTAATTTTGAGTTTAGGGATTAAATTGCGAACATTTCAAAATTTGTATAAAATTTTTATAAATTGTGATAATAGGAGGTTGTACAAGGACATAACTGAAGTGGGTTTAAAATTTGAAGTTCAAATTCGGAAGATATGATAAGTCCGGTTTTAGGGACTAAATTGAATAAAATATAACATTTTAGGAGAAAACTGAATAATGAAATTGAGCTGATAAATGTTTATAATTGGATGAAATAAGAGAGTTGAAATTTATAAATTCAATTGAATGGTTGTATAATTTGGGAATTGGACCAAACCAAAATTAACCTAGGAAAAAGACAATTGTTGATTAGTCTTTAGAGAACTGATCGTTTGTTTTTTTTTTTTCAGGTAAGTTCGCATAGTATGATTGTATTTAAATTATTTTACATTTGATTGTAAATTTCTATTTGTTTGATGTTAATTTGAATGGTTCACAATTTGGTACAAAAGGTGAGTTGTGGATTGATTTGCAAATGAAGGATAAATTGACAGATAAAACAAATTTAATATGTTGAATTGAATTATGATATATAAAATGAATTTATAGTTTGCTATAATGATTTCAATCGTACTAGTATGAAATTGATTGACTACCGAGATAGAAGATTAAATTTAATATAGTATGACTGGGTGAAATTATAAAATTAACTTGGAATCAAGATGAATTATATTGTCACTTATGTGAATTGATGATTGATTGATGAGATTATGATATGGAATTGAGAAATTAACTTATAAATGAAATTGAAAAATTGTACCATATTAAATGTTCGGTAGAATCAGATATAGTTGGCATGCCATAGGATAGGAATAGTTAAGGGTTATACGACTACGTGTCGAGGAGTGTTGGGCACACCCATTTGTCAGTTATACCGACTATTGTTGAGCACATCTATTTTTTGGTTATATTGACCAGCGTTGGGCGTATCTTACCATTTTTGGATTAATCCTATAGGCATAGGTGTCAAATTGGAGTGATTGGTTGCATCTGTGTATCTGTTCGAATTCGAGTCAGGTTAATAAGGGTATAAAATGTGATATTTGATTTGCGAGATATAAATTGGATTGATAATTGTGAAATGGTAATAAGAAATTGATTAAAAATATATATATGAATATCCATAGCATTGAATGCTCATACGTATTGGATATACGAGCCGGAGGGCCAATATGGAAATGTGATAAATCTATGAATTTGATGCAGAATTCGAACAATAAAATGGAATAATGACTACCATTATATTGAAATTGGATGTATTGTTGACAACAAAATGAAATGATACGATATAATCTTTAGATTGATTAATTGAAGCTTGTATACATTAATGCATGTGTATAATTAAGACTTTTAGTTGTATTTGTAAATTGAAATGTTGATTGGAATGTTGTGAATGGTATTGAGTTGTTAGTTCCATGCGATTAGTATTGAAATTAATTGAAATGCTACAGGTTTAAATTATTATATGAATTGGTTATGGGATGAACTCACCTTGTAGATAAAGAGTTGTCGGGTTTAGGTAAAATTGTCAAGTTGAATAACTTGTTATATAAATTCATAAAATGAGGTAAGTTGTTGTTTTAATAATTGTGAACTTACTAAGCATTTGTAATGCTTACCCCACAGTTTCCTTTTCACTGTATATGCTAACTTGCAAAAAGTGTCAAGCGGATCATTGAGAAGCTCAGACTATCATGTTGCTGTTTCGGTAAACTTTTAATCGTTTAAAGCTCGATTTTTTGGCATGTATATAGGTGATTCGTTTTTGGTCAACCTTGCGTGTTGATGCTTTAGTTCTTGAATGTGGTTTATGTTTTGATTGGTTATATGTTATGTACATAGGTTGATATGTGTAAGTGTTTTAAATGATTGATAATGGTATTGAAGGCTTGCATGTTATGTTTACATGTCTTATACCTCAATATATATGTGAATGAATGATGAAAGTTAATGGTTAGTTTATTCTTGAGAACGGCTTGATGCATAAGTGATTAGTATAGAAATAAATGGACAAGGAATGTGTGCATGATTTCAATGATGCAAAAGGTAAAAATAGAGATGTCATTTGTGTGCTAAATGAGGTATATTTGGAAATTGATTTGTATGATCTAAAGTGTTCTTGTTGAGGGGGTACTTGGTGCCAATATGACATGATAATTGGTATTGGTTGTGGATGATAAATTAATGTTTTGCATATATGAGAAGGTTGAGTAATGTGAAGTGAATAGCATAAATGGTATTAATTGAGTTGAATGAATTGTAATTTTTTGAAATCCTCGATTTGGATTGTAACACCCCTTACCCAATACCGTTGCCGGAGTCGAGCATGAGGCGTTACTTGACTTAACTTAAAAGTTCGGGGCATAAAAATTTACTTTCAAATTTAATTTCATCATTCATAATAAAGCAGTCCACCTGTACAGCAGTCACTAAAATAATTATAATTCAAGCTACGAGACTCGAAATTTATATCCGTAAATTTTCCCTGAAACTAGACTCATATATCTATTTACCATAAATTTTTCAGAATTTTTTCTTTAGCCAATTAGTACAGTTTATTAGTTGAAGTCTCCCCTGTTTCACTAATCGACTATCCTGACCACTCATCACTAAAATTTAATTATCTCTTATTAAAGGCTTCATATGGTGATTAAACTTATTTCTACTGAAAATATACTCATTAAGGAATCTATAAATATAAATTATAACTCATAATTCCTTCTTTACAATTTTTAATGAATTTCTAAAGTCAGAACAGGAGACTTCAAAAACATTCTTGCCCTGTTTCACTAAAATTCAAATATCTAAAAGTATATAATTCTTTTGCTTACTCAACTTCTTTTATATGAAAGTAGACTCTTTCAGCTTTAATTTCATATCTCACTCAACTTCTAATTCTATTTCCACTATTTTTGGTGATTTTTAAAAGTTACATCAATGCTGCTGTCCAAGAACTGCTCCATTGCAATTTTTAAAAAAATTCAATATAACCCCTTTATAATTGTCTAACCTTCCCTGCAAATTTCAAATCACAACCAATTCCAGTATTTCATCTACTTCATTTAAAAACTAATTAAGTTCAACCAATCAACCATTTCAAACTAAAAACATGTATATATTTCGATATCTAACGCAACCATAACATTCAAATTTACTTTTACTTCAATTCCCTATACATGCCATATAAATCCAAAAAGTTGCTTAACATAAACTACCGGAGTATATCTGGATAGTGTGATTCTTGATGTAGATCCGATCCTCCGAATGTATAAATACGTTAATCTACAAAAACAATAAACACACACATGTAAGCTTATAGAAAAGCTTAGTAAGTTCATAGGCATAAAACATAAATCTTACCAAACACTTGTACACTTATACAATATACACCATTACTAAATTTACCTGTCAACCACAATCTTTGGTGAGTTCCTTGGTATAAACTCACTACTACTTATTCTTTTACCATAATTCCTTTGGGCCCATTTGTCACTTACCATCCTTGATCAAAATTAAGGAACGGTTACGGAAAATTGAGTACTTCACTTTCACTTTGACATATGACCTCTTATCACTTGTCCTTGATCAGATAAGTGTAGCTAGGCTACCACTTATCACTTTGCCACTTGATCAGATAAGTGTAGCTGAAGCTACCACTTATCACTTTATCACTTGATCAGATAAGTGTAGCCACTTATCACTTTGTCTCTTGATCAGATAAGTGTAACCACTTATCACTTTGTTTCTTGATCAGATAAGTGTAGCCACTTATCACTTTGTTTCTTGATCAGAAGTACTCAAATCCGGTGTTCCACTTAATTTGATCATTTATTCGATTTTCACATTTTTATTTTATTCTCATTTCAACAATAAATACATTTCATCATACATTGTATAATTCATGAAATTAACATTTAATCATTAAATTTCAGCCATATGAACTTACCTGGATCGATTTGCAGAATTTGTAAAAGTTCAGGGACTAATCGGCTACTTTTTCTTTTCCTCGACTTGTTTCGGGTTCTCGATCTAAAATGCAAATTTATTCATTCATCAGCATTTAATTCAATTCTAATTCATTTCACAATTTATGCCCTTTAATTTTCGAAATTACACTTTTACCCCAAACTTTACAATTTTTACAATTTGATCCCTACTCAATTAACCCCTCAATTGATCTAATTTTTCTCAATTAACACCTTTCCAACTATTTTAGACTACTACATAGCCTTTCATACTCAAAACCGCAACACCAAAACTTAATTCCCAACTTTTTCACAATTAGGTCCCTAAAATCAATTTCTATCAAAATTACTTAATAAAATCATCATATAACAAAATTAAAGCTTCAATTCCATGTTTATTCATCATAAAAATCCAACACTCATCAATGGTAACTTTCAAAATCAGCCATGGAATCAAAAACTAATGAAATAATTAGTTGGACCTAATTGTAAAAGTATCAAAATCACAAAAATTAGAAGAAATAATCAAGAATTAAACTTACGTGATTCAAAAATATGAAAAACCAGCTTATTCCAGACCTCCTATGGCGTTTTTGCTGATAAATTGTGAAGAGATCTCTAGATTTTTCACTTTTGTCTTTGTTTTAAATGTTTAATTTGTTAAGTTTCCAATTTTGCCCCTGTTTCTCCTTACATTCTGCTGATTTTTTTTTACCCAACCGTCCAGCCCATATAATTTGGGCCTAATTGCCTTTTAAATCCCTCCACTTTAGTCACTTAAGCTATTTAATCACAATTTAACAAATTTTACACTATTCCCAATTTAGTCCTTTTTAGTTAATTAACTATCCAAACGTTAAAATTTTCTAACGAAACTTTAATACCAACTCAATGACACTCTATAAATATTTATAAAAATATTTATGGCTCGGTTGAAAATCTTCGAGGTCTCGATACCTCATTTTTTTATTTTAATTATTTTAATATTTATTCCTAGTACACTATTCACTATTTCAAAAATTTTCCTAACTTCACATTTAACTTATACTTACTAAATTTATAATATTTTTTACTCGTTTGTTAGATTTAGTGATCTCGAATCACCATTCCGACACCACTAAAAATTCAGGCTATTACAACTCTCCCCCCTTTTAGGAAATTTCGTCCCCGAAATTTCGTACCTGGAAATAAATTCGGATACTGAAATTTCATCAATTCCTCCATTTCCCAGGTTGCCTCCTCAGATCCATGTCGATTCCATAGCACCTTAACTAGTGGTACACGTTTATTCCTCAACTCTTTAACCTCCCGAGCTAAAATTTTCACCAGTTCCTCTGAATAAGTCATGTCAGGTTGGAGCTCTATTTCCGTATGAGGAATTACATGTGATGGATCTGATCTGTACCGTCTCAACATAGACACATGAAACACATTGTGAATATTTTCAAGTTCCGGGGGCAAAGCCAATCTATAAGCTACCGGACCGATTCTTTCAATGATTTCATACGGCCCGATAAATCGTGGGCTGAGTTTTCCCTTTCTGCCGAACCGCAAAACTTTCTTCCACGGTGACACTTTCAAAAATACACGATCACCCACACTAAACTCTATATCCCTTCTCTTCAAATCTGCATATGATTTTTGCCGATCGGAGGCAGCTTTTAAACAATCTCGAATAATACGAACTTTTTCTTCAGTTTCCCGAATCAAGTCCACTCCCACCAGTTTCGATTCACTTAATTCAGACCAATATAATGGAGTTCTACACTTTCTTCCATACAGAGCTTCAAACGGTGCCATTTTAATACTAGTTTGATAACTATTATTATAAGCAAATTCGGCTAAAGGTAAATACCTTTCCCAGCTGCCGCCGAACTCAAGTATACAACACCTTAACATATCTTCTAAAATCTGAATCACTCGCTCTGACTGCCCATCTGTCTGGGGATGAAAAGCTGTGCTGAAATTTAATTTGGTGCCCAGAGCCTCCTGTAATTTACTCCAAAATCTCGAGGTAAATCTCGGATCTCGATCCGAAATAATAGATATTGGTACCCCATGTAACCTCACTATCTCAGACACATATAACTCCGCTAACTTTTCAAGCTGATAATCTGCTCTGACTGGAATAAAATGTGCCAACTTAGTTAACCGATCAACAATCACCCATATCGAATCTTTCTTCTTCGGAGTTACTGGTAATCCAGATACAAAATCCATCGTGACATGTTCCCATTTCCACTCTGGAATCATAATAGGCTGTAACAACCCTGTCGGTACTTGATGCTCAGCTTTCACCTGTTGACAAATCAAACATCTTGCTACATATTCACAGATTTCTCGTTTCATTCTAGGCCACCAATACATTTTCTTCAAATCACAATACATTTTTGTACTCCCCGGGTGAATAGAACACATACTACTGTGAGCCTCTGATAAAATATCATTTTTCAAGTCTAAATTATTTGGAACACATATTCTATTACGATAATATAACATACCATTTTCATCAATGGAGTATTCTGAGCTTAACTCATTTTGAACCATCTGTCGTTTTAGCATCAATTTTGGGTCTTCATCTTGTAATTCCCGAATCCGTTGAAAGAACACAGGTTTAGCTTTTAATTCCTCTAGTACAGAACCATCCTCATTAATAGATAAATGAGCACTCAATGCCCGTAATGCAAATAATGATGATTTCCGACTAAGTGCATCTGCTACGACATTTGCTTTCCCTGGGTGATAGTCAATAACAAGATCATAATCTTTCAGCAACTCTAACCATCGTCTCTGTCTCAAATTTAACTCTTTCTGAGTCATTAAATACTTCAAGCTTTTATGATCAGTATACACATAACATTTCTCACCATATAAGTAGTGTCTCCATATCTTTAAAGCAAACACGATCGCTGCCAATTCCAAATCATGTGTAGGATAATTCTTCTCGTGCGGTTTCAGTTGTCGGGAAGCATATGCCACCACTTTTCCTGACTGCATAAGTACACAACCCAAACCACTCAGAGACGCATCACTATATACTACAAACGGTACGCCCGATTCTGGTTGAGTCAACACTGGAGCCTCTGTCAACATCTTTTTCAACTGATCGAAACTCTGCTGACATTCGTCTGACCATATAAATTCAACATTCTTTTGTAGTAATCGAGTCAATGGTAAGGTAATCATTGAGAAATCTTTGACAAATCGGCGATAATAACCTGCCAATCCTAGAAAGCTCCGTACTTTAGTAACATTCTTTGGAACTTTCCAATTTACCACTGCCGCTATCTTACTTGGATCCACTCTTATTCCATCAGCTGATACAATATGACCCAAAAACGCAACTTCCTGAAGCCAAAATTCACATTTGCTGAATTTCGCATATAACTGTTTCTCCCGCAAAGTCTGTAATACAATCCTTAGATATTGTGCATGTTCGGACTCTGTCTTTGAATAAATCAATATATCGTCAATGAACACAACCACAAATCTATCCAAATATGACTGAAAAATTCTATTCATCAAATCCATAAAAGCAGCAGGAGCATTGGTTAAACCAAATGGCATCACCAAAAATTCATAATGACCATATCGAGTTCGGAAGGCAGTTTTTGGCACATCACACTCTTTAACTTTCAACTGATAATACCCAGATCGAAGGTCTATCTTGGAAAATACTGCAGCACCTTTCAACTGATCAAACAGATCATCAATACGAGGCAAAGGATATTTATTCTTTACCGTTACCTTATTCAACTGCCTGTAATCTATACACAGTCTTAAAGAACCGTCCTTCTTTTTCACAAACAAGACAGGTGCTCCCCAAGGCGACATACTCGGTCTAATGAACCCTTTATCTAATAACTCCTGCAACTGCGCCTTCAACTCTTTTAACTCAGCTGGAGCCATTCTGTACGGTGTCACTGAGATAGGAGTTGTTCCGGGGATCACATCAATTACAAATTCAACTTCTCTATCAGGTGGTAGACCGGGTAACTCTTCAGGGAACACATCAGGAAATTCATTCACCACTGGCACTTGTTCGAGCTTTAAATCAGAACCCCGAGTATCAAGGATATAGGCCAAGAATGCTTCATTGCCTTTGCGTAATAATCTCTGAGCAGAGAGAGCTGAAATAATTCTGACTGTATCGCCCATGTTTTCTGACCCAACTGACATTACATCTCCTGTTTGACATTTCAAACTGATTTGCTTATCACGACAATTCACCACCGCATCATGTCTCATTAACCAGTCCATCCCCAGAATAATGTCAAATTCCCGAAAGGGTAACAACATCAAATCAGCGGGGAATTCATAGCCTTTCACTTTCAGTGGACAATTACGACATATCAAATTAACCATCACACTATGACCTAATGGATTTGTAACTTGTATATCAAATTCAGTGGACTCAACAAATAAATTCTTTTCAGATGCTAACATAGTGCAAATATATGAATGAGTAGATCCAGAGTCTATCAATGCATAAACAATAACATCATAAAGATAGAAAGTACTAGCAATTACATCAGGAGCCGTAGCTTCTTCCCTTGCTCGAATGGCGTAGGTACGTGCTGGTGCTCTATTCTCTGATCGACCAACTGATTCCCTCGTACTCGAACGGGTAGTCCCTGTAGCACTGCTCTGGCCCGAACGTCTACTTCTTTGAGGAATGGTTCTCTGTATCTCTTTCTGTTCCACTTCATCTTTTTGCAGCCGGGGACAATCTCGAATAAGATGATCAGTAGCCCCACATTTATAACAAGCCCCCATCTTAGTCCTGCATTCTCCGAAATGATATCTTCTACAATATTGACACTTAGGTCGTGAAGCATTCTGAACACTGCTCACACTTGCTACAGGTCTATCGAATACCCTGAAATCAGATTGTCTTGGTCTATCTCTGCCCGATCTCCCCGACACTGATGTAGTTCGATTAATTTCTTCTCTAGATTTCTTCACTGGAAAATCTGAAAATGACTTAGAAGCACCTCTTTTGAATGGCTCTTTACTTTTTCGATCCCGCTGCATTTTTCTGTTGTATACTTCTTCAAGCTTTTGAGCACGGTCTGACAGAACAACGAACTCTCGTATTTCATTACCCCCAATCATCATTCTAATTTCATCATTTAACTCTTCTTCAAACCGGATACACATTTCTTCTTCAGTAGGTACAATGTCTCGGGCATATTTGCTGAGGTAGACAAATTCTCTTTCATATTCAACTACTGATTTATTTCCCTGTCGTAGGTCGAGGAATTCCCTTTTCTTTTTATCCAAATACCGTCTGCCCACATATTTCTTCTTAAATTCATTTTGGAAAAATTCCCAAGAAATTTTCTCTACCGGAACCACAGCCTCGATCGTCTCCCACCAACTATAAGCTTCTTCGTTCAACAAAGACACAGCACATCTCAAATAGTCATCTGGTGAGCAAGCCATTTCTTTAAAAATTCTTATCAAACTCTGTAACCAATATTCAGCTTTGACGGGATCATCATCAGTCCTTCCCCGAAATTCTTCGGCTCCAAGTTTTCTAAGCCTTTCCAATGGAGAACGCTTACTAGATTCAGTCGTTGTAGGAGGTGGAGGAGCAACCGGGGGTACCATCGATGGAGCAGTAGGGGGAGGAGGTGGTTCAGCCTGATTTCTTTCTTGCCTCATTTCAGTATACCACTGATTCATAATCCCATAAATCATATTCTTTAATTCATGCTCTCGCATTTGGGAAATCGGAACATCACTGCTTGCTCTTTGTTCAGAATTCTGTGCTCTACTGTTAACTTCTTCTTGATCAGTACGTTCAGGTATATTTGACATCTTTATAATCGGAGAGTATCTATAAAAATAACAAAGATTATATCGGATCATACACATCACACTATCACAGATTTATATGGCATGTATTTCTAAACACTTTACACTTCACGCATATTCCGAGGACCGGCTAAACCAGGCTCTGATACCAATAAAATGTAACACCCCTTACCCAATACCGTTGCCGGAGTCGAGCATGAGGCGTTACTTGACTTAACTTAAAAGTTCGGGGCATAAAAATTTACTTTCAAATTTAATTTCATCATTCATAATAAAGCAGTCCACCTGTACAGCAGTCACTAAAATAATTATAATTCAAGCTACGAGACTCGAAATTTATATCCGTAAATTTTCCCTGAAACTAGACTCATATATCTATTCACCATAAATTTTTCAGAATTTTTTCTTTAGCCAATTAGTACATTTTATTAGTTGAAGTCTCCCGTGTTTCACTAATCGACTATCCTAACCACTCATCACTAAAATTTAATTATCTCTTATTAAAGGCTTCATATGGTGATTAAACTTATTTCTACTGAAAATAGACTCATTAATGAATCTATACATATAAATTATAACTCATAATTCCTTCTGTACAATTTTTAATGAATTTCTAAAGTCAGAACAGGGGACTTCAAAAACATTCTTGCCCTGTTTCACTAAAATTCAAATATCTAAAAGTATATAATTCTTTTGCTTACTCAACTTCTTTTATATGAAATTAGACTCTTTCAGCTTTAATTTCATATCTCACTCAACTTCTAATTCTATTTCCACTATTTTTGGTGATTTTTAAAAGTTACATCAATGCTGCTGTCCAAGAACTGCTCCATTGCAATTTTTAAAAAAAAATTCAATATAACCCCTTTATAATTGTCTAACCTTCCCTGCAAATTTCAAATCACAACCAATTCCAGTATTTCATCTACTTCATTTAAAAACTAATTAAGTTCAACCAATCAACCATTTCAAACTAAAAACATGTATATATTTCGATATCTAACGCAACCATAACATTCAAATTTACTTTTACTTCAATTCCCTATACATGCCATATAAATCCAAAAAGTTGCTTAACATAAACTACCGGCGTATATTTGGATAGTGTGATTCTTGATGTAGATCCGATCCTCCGAATGTATAAATACGTTAATCTACAAAAACAATAAACACACACATGTAAGCTTATAGAAAAGCTTAGTAAGTTCATAGGCATAAAACATAAATCTTACCAAACACTTGTACACTTATACAATATACACCATTACTAAATTTACCTGTCAACCACAATCTTTGGTGAGTTCCTTGGTATAAACTCACTACTACTTATTCTTTTACCATAATTCCTTTGGGCCCATTTGTCACTTACCATCCTTGATCAAAATTAAGGAACGGTTACGGAAAATTGAGTACTTCACTTTCACTTTGACATATGACCTCTTATCACTTGTCCTTGATCAGATAAGTGTAGCTAGGCTACCACTTATCACTTTTCCACTTGATCAGATAAGTGTAGCTGAAGCTACCACTTATCACTTTATCACTTGATCAGATAAGTGTAGCCACTTATCACTTTGTCTCTTGATCAGATAAGTGTAACCACTTATCACTTTGTTTCTTGATCAGATAAGTGTAACCACTTATCACTTTGTTTCTTGATCAGATAAGTGTAGCCACTTATCACTTTGTTTCTTGATCAGAAGTACTCAAATCCGGTGTTCCACTTAATTTGATCATTTATTCGATTTTCACATTTTTATTTTATTCTCATTTCAACAATAAATACATTTCATCATACATTGTATAATTCATGAAATTAACATTTAATCATTAAATTTCAGCCATATGAACTTACCTGGATCGATTTGCAGAATTTGTAAAAGTTCAGGGACTAATCGGCTACTTTTTCTTTTCCTCGACTTGTTTCGGGTTCTCGATCTAAAATGCAAATTTATTCATTCATCAGCATTTAATTCAATTCTAATTCATTTCACAATTTATGCCCTTTAATTTTCGAAATTACACTTTTACCCCAAACTTTACAATTTTTACAATTTGATCCCTACTCAATTAACCCCTCAATTGATCTAATTTTTCTCAATTAACACCTTTCCAACTATTTTAGACTACTACAGAGCCTTTCATACTCAAAACCGCAACACCAAACCTTAATTCCCAACTTTTTCACAATTAGGTCCCTAAAATCAATTTCTATTAAAATTACTTAATAAAATCATCATATAACAAAATTAAAGCTTCAATTCCATGTTTATTCATCATAAAAATCCAACACTCATCAATGGTAACTTTCAAAATCAGCCATGGAATCAAAAACTAATGAAATAATTAGTTGGACCTAATTGTAAAAGTATCAAAATCACAAAAATTAGAAGAAATAATCAAGAATTAAACTTACGTGATTCAAAAATATGAAAAACCAGCTTATTCCAGACCTCCTATGGCGTTTTTGCTGATAAATTGTGAAGAGATCTCTAGATTTTTCACTTTTGTCTTTGTTTTAAATGTTTAATTTGTTAAGTTTCCAATTTTGCCCCTGTTTCTCCTTACATTCTGCTGATTTTTTTTTACCCAACCGTCCAGCCCATATAATTTGGGCCTAATTGCCTTTTAAATCCCTCCACTTTAGTCACTTAAGCTATTTAATCACAATTTAACAAATTTTACACTATTCCCAATTTAGTCCTTTTTAGTTAATTAACTACCCAAACGTTAAAATTTTCTAACGAAACTTTAATACCAACTCAATGACACTCTATAAATATTTATAAAAATATTTATGGCTCGGTTGAAAATCTTCGAGGTCTCGATACCTCGTTTTTTTATTTTAATTATTTTAATATTTATTCCTAGTACACTATTCACTATTTCAAAAATTTTTCTAACTTCACATTTAACTTATACTTACCAAATTTATAATATTTTCTACTCGTTTGTCAGATTTAGTGATCTCGAATCACCATTCCGACACCACTAAAAATTTAGGCTATTACATGGATGGTGCCATTGAGGCATATTGGTTAGTGAATTAGGGATTGATATATGTATGTTTTGGCCTGATTTTGAAATGTTTTGAATTGCCAAAATGTGTTTTGAAGTTAGTTTGAAAATTTATTTTGAAGTAAATACTTTATGATCTATTTGGTACCACTCGGATGGCCATACGGTTGTGTGAGATACACGAGTTGAAGGCACAACTGTGTGCAGCTTGTAAAATATGAACATTTTGGTCCACAGGATCCCCGTTTGTTACACGGTTTGGCCACATGGCCGTCTGACTGCTAGAAGGCATGGCCATTTTTTTGCCACACGGTCACAAAGAGTTACACAGCCTAGGCACACGGCCATGCGACCTCTATTTTTCATACTTGTCTTTAACTTTTGAAAATGTTTCAATTTAATCCTTATTTGTGCTCGGGTCAACTTAAGAGCTTCCGTAAGCTCGAATAAGACTCGAATTAATTATATATCATAATACTTGAGTGTTTATGACATAAATGATTATTTGAAGGATTTATTTATGATATAATTGATCTGTAATTTTGGAAATGTTACAAATTAGTCCCAGTTGAATTCTGGGTGATACTAGAGCATATGTAAGCTCGTATAAGGCCTTGAAAATATTGTATTTGGCGTTTATGAATTGAATTGGATTTGTTTGTATGATTTATATTTAATTTGAGTATTAGTTTTATATTTATGAAGTACTCCATGTTTATTTGAAATAATCATTGTGAATTGGAGGCGTTCTGTTCCGATTATGAATGTACCATTCCATAGCTCGGGTCTGGTGATCGGACTGGGTAATGGGTGTTACACCACGCCCCTACTGGCCACAACCACCACATAATACTTTACTTATGCATAGATAAATTAATTATACAGTACATTGCATAAAGAAGATGATTTACCTCTTGATCAATGATGATCTTAAAAGAGAACGAACAAAAGATTTAACCAAATTAAAGTTAAGTAAGAAAATAGGGTTTCAGAAAATCTAGAAAGAATAAAAATTTGGGGGACGATCAATCTTCTTCGTGAAGATTCCCTTCCTTTAAACTGTTAGATGGACAGAAACAAATCTCACAAGTTCCGAAGTTAAAACTATCGTCTAGACCCACTATCACGCGTTCAACACATGTAAGTGTCTTAGAAGGGTTACTTTATAACCCTTCTTTGATCAGCCGGGGGGATAAATTGTTACAATCGCACATCTCATGACCCGATTTAAATGGTGACTCGACTAGAGAAACCCGAGCATGGCGACCCAACTCGAGAGCCCGAATAGCTCGCCATCCCCTTGTCCGTCTAACATCCATAGCTAGCCATCTCTCGTGTCCATGGTTTGTCATCCCTTGTCTACCTAACGTCCACATCTCACCTTCTCATTATTTGTACACCTGTAAGGATTTCTCTTCGAGGAACCCCTCAAAGAATACATGTCAAATCTAGGAAGGATAACATGTCCTCATGAATGACGCATAGTTATCCCCTAGTACATCCTATCAAAGAACCATGCCTTATAAATACGAGGAGTAATCCCAGGAGGGAAAAAAAAGGGAGAATAAAAAAACCATTAACATATATAAATCAAAAAGGAAAAAAAAGTGAAAAAGAAAAAAACAATAAAGTCTTAGAACTCTGACTAATTGAGTAATCAGGGTGCGATGCTCGGGTTATCATCTATCTTTGTTTCAAAAGATCAAGTGATATTCTAAGCGGTTCACTTACTCCCTTTGTCATAATAATTATGAGTATAGCAAGTAACCAACTAGAGTTGTGATTGATTGAGTAGTTGATGTGAAGTGTTAATATTGTCATCTCTCTTTGTGCCAAAAGATTTAATGACACTCTAGACAAGTCAATAAGATGCTTGACTTGGAAAAAAAAAGGGAAAAATAGGAATAAAATATTATTTATGGTTGTGAACTCTGTTTGATTAAGATGTCTTGACAAGTTTGGTACAAAGTCAACTTTATGGAGCATAATTTGATTTTATTGGGATAAATTGGGTCCTTAACTAGACTTGCAAGTCATTAGGTTTGTTGTTAAGAAAAAGATTGTGGAATTACTATTTTAATTGTGTTTCTTTATTTAAATTGATTGAACATTGTCGAAGATGACCTAAGTTAAACGATTTTGGCATGTTTATGGTGATTGATACAACCACCAATTCCAAAAGAAATCAAGATATCAATCTTCCGAATGGTCCAACCACTAGAAGTAAAGCACATCTAGGAAAGATTAAGTTGAATTCATTTTTCCAGGAATTCATTTTTTTCCATTTTGAAGAAACCCAAGACCAAGAAACTCATGGATAAATTTTGAAGAATTCTTTAACCATGGTAATTTCTATAAAAAAACATAGTAACCTGTAACAAGCATTTAAGAATAAATGATTAAAACAAAACAAAAATGACAACACAAATTTAATATGGTTCAACCCCTTTAGCCTGCATCCAATATATATAATTACTCTTTATTTATAAACTTATTATTTGGTTACCAAGGATTCTAATTTCTTAAGACTTATCATATAATATAAATATTACTTAAGTAAATTTAGTGACCAAGTAATCTCGAACCAATAGAATTATATTTCAATCCTATTTTAACACCAATTAGAATTTAGATCAATATCTAACAATAATCTTGACTGACATGATGCCTTAAAATGTTTCTTGGATGACCTTTTTCACTATAATCAAACATATTAATTTTGATCTTTCCCAACTTTTCATCTCTCTTTTCATGAGAGGTACTCTCATCTATATATGGTGGACGAGAATCTATTAGGAATCAACTTGTATATATAATGAGCAAGAAAAGGTAGAGAAGATCAAACACAAATACTTACGTTGAAAGCTCTTCTGAAGAGGATAAAAATCATAGGCAAAAGAGGTATAAGCTTTTCAATAAATGAGTAAACAAACGAGAGTACAATATGGAGAAAATAAACCTAAACATACTAAATGTACATTACCTAAAACCCCGAATACAAAGCTCAAAATCCTAAAGAGAAAAATGGTAAACAAAACCTTAATTCTTATAGGGCACTCACAAAAGGGTTATACAATACTCTCCATAATTATTACGAAAACACTCACCAAAACTCGTCTACGACTACATCTTGTTGCCCCCAAAAGAAAAGCCCTTACTGATTGGCATCTTAAAACAAGGGTACAAGGATCCTTTAAATATGCTAAGATTAGAGTTCTAATCATACTAAAATATCCCTTGAATAAAGAGTCTAGTTGGGAGAAGAAGTCCTACTGAAAGTCTAAAATGCAGTTGCCAAGTAGGAGAACATGTCATGACATTGCAACCTTCCATTTGCCTTGTAATGACTTCGTCCATTGTGTTGTCCTGACGAGCAGACGCTCCTCGTCCCAACGTTGGGCCTGTTTTGGCCCTTCTTTAGTTGCTCTTCGATTCTCGTCTAAGGTGCTTGTAACGTGTCCGATGAATGCGAGGCACGCCCCATAAATCTCCACATTGACTCGTATTTATCACGTCTCCTTTTCTATGCTCTACCACTGTCCAAAATTGAATTTTGTTGAATGCCAAACAAGTCTAAATCATGCCCGAACTTCGAAACTAAAAGACTCTTAGTCTTCAAATCAAATTTGTATAATGCAACAAGGGCCAATAATACCGAAATAGGAGAGACTCTCTCCACCTGATTGTAACCCTCTACGACCAACCTTTCCTTAAACACTCTGCGTACTACTTGAGTCTTAAAGATGAAAAAAAGAGATGAGATTATTCTCTAAATCAGGCACATGCTTGACATCTGACACGACTTCACCTTCAACTAGATTATGTAGAGAGCAACAAATCATCACCTTTGTCCTCGACCACATCAGCTACCTTTCTAAAATAAACATATTCAAATATTCATTCAATTTATATTCATAAATCCTTTAAAAAATTCAACATAAAAAAATCAAAGATTCAACATATATTTAATCATAACACTAAATCGATATATTAAATTCATAAAATCTTAAGAACAAATAATCTAAAAGATTAGAATAAATCTTCCATTTCCAATTATTCAACTTGGCAATGTTCTAATGCCACTTGTTAAAATGAATTAAATCTTATATGAAACTTAATCTTCCAAGGTTCATCATGTCAAATCATTAAGAAAATAAATTAGATACAGAAGTGTACCTAAAACAATTAATATGTTGAAATCCTTGAGTCTTGCCATTTGTATATTCCATATTAGTCTGTTATTTAGAGAAAAGGACTCATTTTTAATTAGATGGATGTCAAAAAAAAATTAAGTTTCATATAGTTTGAAGATCATAACCTTAATTTGTGACTTATACACATTTAGTACAATTTCTAATTTAGCATAATTTCTAATTAGCCCATTATAAATAAAAATTAGTTACTAGTGTATCTAGATATAGCCAACTATACTTTATTTGATAACTGAAGTGCGATTATCATTAACCATATTAGCTTTCTTTTAATTTGTACTAACTTTTTATGATACCAAATAACATACAATTATAGTTATATGCTTAGGGTTGTGTTATTTATTAATCGAATAAATAGATTTTTTTTAGAAATTCTAAAAAAAATGATAGGAATATTAAGATTTAAATTTGGGTTTATAAATGTTTTTTTTTTTAAAATAATTGTAAGATTTAATTGAACTAATAATTAAAGTAATTAAATTGAGGTTGATAAATTTTAAAGTCAAAGCTCAAATTTAAACTTGAGCTTTGCATTTAATTTTTAAATTCTAATAAATAAAATAAAATTGCTAGTAAAAGTGTATTTGAACAATATAGTGTAATTATTAGGGTAGTAATTACACTTAAAGAAATTTCGTCCCCGAAATTTTCCACTAACAGAACAGTCGTTCAAACACAAGTCTTCTTACTACACTCCCGCTGTGCACTCTAATCCCAATGCACTACCATACCATACTTAACCTCTACCCAAAACAATATTACTTCATTAACATACACAAAGCACAATCCTACAAATAGATAGTCAAATCATTCTCAAACAACAATACACCAAGTCAAAATAACCTACAACCATACATGTCTCAATGTCACTGAGGACACTCCCGAATCTGATGCTCTGTGGACCCGCATCTGAAACACACTCCTAACTTTTTTCAACATTCGTCCGGATGACGCTTCTTACAATGCGCACAGACTGAAACGTCCACGCCACTAGAAGAACCTTCGTCATTACCTTTACTACCATCTTGCTGAGATTTGACATGCTTCGCAAATCGAGCTCCGTACCTAAAGGACTGCGATCCCTCTTCTTCCCACACTCCCCACACCTACCTTGAACCACTTCCTTGGTTCTCTCTCAACTAGCCTTGAAGACTTTCTCTAAAACTTCCCTCACCACTTAAGTCAACACCTCAATACCAACCTCTGGGTTATCGTTACCCATAGCTGGCAAAACCACAACGACCTATGACTCCTGAGCAGTCACACATCCCAGAGAAGTAGATGACTCTTTGAAAGTCCAACTAGGCTAATCCTAGCAATTTAGCTTGTCACCAGAATCCATATCGAACCTTGTAACTAAACTTAAGAGATCTACAATATTGAAACCAAGCACAATAAAAGAATCTAAACACTATAGTTCTAATTTTACAGATCTAAACTTACAACCTCGAAGTTTCATACGGACCAGCATTGGAGTCTTAGACATTTCATTTTCGTAAAACATTTTCAAAACACAAATCATTTTCAAAACATTGTGGTATGTTTGTCAAAAAATATTTTTAACACACACGCATGCGAACACGTAAAAAAACAGGCCGAGTTTTTACAAACCTAACTTTGATACCATTAAATGTAACACCTCGAAACCCGACCTAGAAGTTTCGACTGAATCCCAGAGGTCATATTGACCATCAAAATGGCAAAATATGAATCAAGAGTTTAAACACATAAATTCTTTTCGAAAATCTTTTTCTCTTACTGCTTACTAAGACTGAAAATAAATTTTGCCAAAACGCTTTGCAAACGTTGAAATTATTTTCGTTTAAAACTCTAATTGGAACTAATTTACAATTAATAAGTTATTGATAACTATACTGTCATCTTGCCAAAAGATCATATTTAGTTTTAAACTCATGCGCCACATTACAAATTTTAAGTTTTGAAAACCATAAACTCAAAACATACTGATTGTCCGAAAACAAAAACTCATACCACAGTATTATAAACTCCCTTACAAATCAATTAAAAATAATAAAGTGAATTTTAAGAATCATCATTAAAACAAACCAAACTCTTTAAGAATCTGAGACCACCAGTATGCCGAGTCCAACCTCCAAGCTCAAAGTTAACTTAAAAAGAGAGGAAACTAGGGAGATGAGCTACGTGAGCTCAGTGTGAGACCGAAATAGTATTAAAGACAAATGACCGTGAATCAAAATAGATATTTTAAAAGAGATCTTGTAGACTAAGTATGAAAGTCTTGATCTGGTAATCAGACATATAAACAGTGTCATTGCCAAACATAACATAAAGATATTATCCTTAACACACCAATTATTTAATCACGTCGGACTACTTAAATTATTTCGCAGTTGTGCCACTGTCCTTGTAGACAGACTTATACTCAAATCTGAAATGTATGCAACAAACTAAAAACCCACACAACCAACTGAACACCACTTCGTCCGCCCTGCACACCACATTTTTGGCAAAATTTGTTTTCAGTCTTGGTAAGCTGCAAGAGAAAAAGATTGTCGAAAAGAATTCATGTGTTTAAACTCGTGATTCCTATTGTGCCATTTTGGTGGTCAATGTGACCTTTGGGATTCGGTCAAAACTTTTAGGCCGGGTTTCGGGGTGTTACAACGATTACTTATAAAAATAACAAGAAAAGCAAACATCAGATGTAATTTTATATATTTGCTTTAGCATTTCATATTTGTTGGGTTATTTCTTATTTAACATTTAACATATACTCCATATCATCACCTGAATTTAATATGTATCATTAAGATTATCAAGATCTTCTTCTTCCATGTACTCTTCAAAGTATAGATCATCCCAATTCCACCTACAAATGAAGTTATGAAGTATGCAACATGTCAGTACGACCTAACCTTGTTTTCTTATACCTTGTTGATGTTGTTAATATGAAAAATCTTTTTTTAGAACAACAAATGTTTTCTCAACCACATTTCAAAGCTTTGAATGTTTCAAGTTAAAGAGTTTGCGAGTCATCTCTAGTGCTTGTATCTGACTCTATTCTCTTAAATGGTATCGTACCCCAGAATATGGTGCAAGAAAATATTTTGTATTTAAATAACTAGCATTTATGAGATAATATTTATGTCCATGGTGCAAATATTTTGTAGCTTTAATTACAAAAAAAAATTATATAAACTTAATTTGAAGAAAAAATTATACTATTTTATAACTCTTTTTATATATAAATTAGGTTTAAAATAATATAAAATTTATAATATATAACTTTAAAAATTGTTTTATCAAGTGCCCAATAATTTTGATAATATTTATTATAAATAATATATTTTTTTGCCATAACTTTAGAAAATTATTTTTAACACTTTTTTAAGTATTAGTTTTTATAATATACAACATGAACACACATATAAATTATGTCTTTACTTTTTTACTATAACTTTCTTTATAAATAAGTATATTGTAATACTTCTTATAACACGTAAATTATTTTTTATAATATATTTTTTGGTTATTACTTTAGAAATGTTTAGGATTTAAATAATATAATTTTTCGTTATAACTTTATAAAATATACATAAATTATTTTTATAATATACTTTAGAATATTTTGTTATAACCATTCCAAACACTTGTATGCACTCGTGTTTATAATATAATTTTCATAACTTAAATTTGTATAAAAATATTCCTTTTAAAGTTCAATCATGTATGAACATAAAAAGTCCTAACCTAATTGAATTTAAGCGTAATTACCTACGTAATAACTCTAATTCTTACATTCCTCCTAAAAATTAAAAAATATATAATTAAAGTTCTTCAATTAAACTTAATACTATAAAATGTATGAATTATAATTATAAATAATTGCGCTAAAATATGAGTTTCTAGATACTAGCAAAGGATTTAACAAAATTAAAACCAAGGCAAAGTAACTTTGAAATATAAATGTCAGATTTATAGCTAAAGCAGTTGAAAATAATTGGTGTGATTTGTTTCGGTCTTAATAAAAACATTAGTTTACGCATTCCAAGCAAGATCCCAGGAAAGTAGAAATGTTGGAGAATAATACCACACCGCATGGTTTAGCCAAAAGAAAAAGTGGCACCACAAATGGCAGTGGAAAAGCTACTTCTACCATCATCATTAGCATTTTGAATAATTACGGATGATGCTTAAACAGTCTCAAATTGGGTTTTTTGCAGTCAAACAAAAAGATGAAAACAATCCATCCAAACTACCAAAACCCCTTCATTTTGTGACCAACAATTATGATAATAATTCGGATTTTGAAAATAATTTTGATTTTTTTTTCCAAAGCTGCAATGATGAAGGGCTGGCCAAAAAGACCCTTTCATTTTAAAATCTTGGTAGGCTCAATCCATGTGCATTGGCTTAAAGTTTCAATCAATTTAATTTGCTTTGTTTTTGTACCTAAAAGCTTCAAATAAAGAGCGACATAAATGACCTAATGATGGTGAAGTGTGTTTCCGTACCATAAACTGTTTTTTTTTTTAAATGAAGGAATCAAAAATCAAAATCAAAATTAGATAATCAAGAATTTCTCCAACATTTTGTATTACAAGTACAGATCATTTCCACCAACTTTGAACACAAAATGTAATCATTTAGCAAGTAGTAATCCGCATTTGGAATTTATTTATGGGATGAGCAGATTTAGCCAAGGGTCCACGGTGAATGTAGCATGCAACCTAGTAATTATAACTGGTATGCCAATTGCTGAGTGCTATAACTTCAATTATGCTTCTTATTACGGTCTGAAGTAATCAAACTGAAGGAGGGGAAAAAGGTAAAGAGAGATCAGAGATTGATAATTAGGGTACAGTGTTATGCTTTCATTTGTAAGACATTTTTATATGGTCCTGTAGCGATCAGCCAATGCTTACAATGTTAGCTTTACAGAAAGTTTAGCTATATCAATTATAAAGGAGACCTACAAGAAATCTTGTAATTATGGTCACTTCCCGTTATCCTCCTTTAATTCTTTCAAGGTGGCTTGGACCATGGCCTATGATATGTGATGCAATAATGGCTCATTTTTATAATATATATGTAAAAATTTTATACATTGGAAAGAAAGGGGGAAAAGGCTCGTCTCATTTATGATAATGATAATGATAATGACAATGATGTGGATGATGATGATGCTGATTTTAAAATGGCATAGAAGATTGGTGCCTGTTCTTGTTCTTTGCTTTGCATTCCATGGTTGTCGGGGATAACATGGTTAAAGTAAATAAAAAGAAATGCAATCTAAAAGATACACGTAAGTAAATTTCTTTATTGGCAAAATTATTCGTTCAAGTTTAGATTTAAAAGATAAAAGTACGAGGTCTAAAAGATTAATTTGATAACAAAAATTAAGCTCATTTAAAATGTGGGTCGAGTTAAGACTTTAACATTTTTGGACCCACTTATTTTATTTTATTTTTATATATTACGTAATTTGTATCATATAAGATTAAATATATAATCATACAATACTATATAAAAATTAACAAAGATGTAAATGTTGTCTAAATTTAAAATTTTAATAAAAGAAAAACTATCTAAAATATTAAATATTAAATTAAAAATAATGTATTTTGAAAAATAATATGGATTAGTTTAAGCAAAATTTTAAACTTATATTTTGGATCATATTGACTTTTAACAAACATAACGTATACTAATATTATACATAAACCGACTTTGACCCAATTTAACACTACATATAAACACTTATCTTAACCGTTCTAGATAAAATGATTATATTCTAATTTTGAACCCTAAAATTAGTAATTCAATTTAAAGATTTTAGTATGGAATTTTTAAATTTAACCCTTCTAGCAATTTATACTTTTATCCTATCCAACCAAAAATTACTAACTTCGTTATTGCAAAAAAAAAAAAAAAGTAATACCAAACCATTCAATAAATAAAATACAATTTGATAGTACAAAAAACTTAGGAGGTTTTTTTTTATAAATTATAATATTTATATCTCGTTCGGTTACTAGAGTAATAATAAGAGAAAAAAATTATTTATTATGTATGTATTATAATAGTTAGACGTAAAATAAAGAATATTTATTATAAATTTAGACTTAAAATTAGAAAGATGAATAATAACTCTTGTAAAAAATATAAGACCTCTTTAAAATAAGCAAAAAAAATAATTCTCTTTGCTAAAAATAAATTATGGGAGTGGCTAAGTATTACCAAATATTGAATTAGTTTATTTCTAACCCATATATAAAACATGTGTAAAAAAATAATACTTCTACCAAATGTGTATTAAAAATTCATGACTTAAGGGTGTAAAAAGCTCTAAAACTTTTTCAAAAAAAAGTAATTAAGTCACTGTTTTTTTTTTACACTCAATTGGGTACTTGAACTTTCAAAATGCATAAAAAGGCCCTCAAACTTTTTCAAATAAAGCAATTAAGCCCCTACTTTTTTTTGCACTTAATTGGATAATTGAATTGTCAAAATACATCAAAAAGGCCCTCAAACTTTTTCAAAAAAAATTAATTCACTTTTTTTTTGCACTCAATTGGATACTTGAACTGCCAAAATACATAAATTTATAAAAATTTAAATTAGTAATGGTAAAATTGCACTTTGTCCCTCAAAAATGATAAAATAATTATTTAATCATCTAAAAATTATAAATATATAGACTATTATTAAAATAACAAAATGACATTTTTACTATCATAAAAATATATAATTTAATTTCGTCCTCCCAAAAAATATTTCTGACTTTACACCTGCACCTCTTACGTCGTATTTCTAGATCCACTATTGAAAAGGCTATTTGACCGTTAACCGTTAAAGTTATAGAAAAATTATAAAATGTTTCATTGGTACGATAACTTTTATAAATTTTTTATGAATTTTATATTTCTTTACAATTTTTTATAATTCGGCTTTATAAAATTTTATAAATTCTTTTTCTATATTTCTATATATTTTATAATATTTTATGATTTTTATAAAATTTTAAATATTTTTATATTTTTTATTAAAATTTAATAATTTTTATAATTTTTATTGATTTTTATTTTTTATCATTTTTTGCCACATGTCACACCGTGGTTGTGACCCGTGGTGGCTTTATTTTTTTTTGAAGCAAACCCGTGGTGACTTTAACTGAAAAAAATAGGGGCAGTTAACTTTAATGGTCAAAGGGTCTTTTTTAGTGGCAGATCCAGAAATACGACTTAGGGGGGCAGGGGCGAAGTCAGAAAATCTTTTGGGGCGGCGAAATTAAATTATATATTTTTATAATAGTAAAAGTGTAATTTTTCTATTTTAATAGCCTATATATTTATAATTTTTAGAGGTTTAAATTAAAATTTTATCATTAGGGGGTAAAGTGCAATTTTACCTGTAAGAGCCCAATTTTTGCCCAGGCCCAATAATAAAACAACAGGAAAAAATAACAGTCTATTTACAAGTTCCGAGAGCCCAAAAAATTATTACAAGCCCAAATACAAAGAGAGGCCCAATGGCCTAAAATCCTAATCTTTTAGGAGAAACCCTAGTTGCCCTAGCCTCCTGCCGCGCCGCTCCTCGACATGTCAGCAGACGCGGCGCTCGAAACCTTTCTCCTTGCACCAAAACAGTAGTAGCAACCCCGTTGACTTCCACTGCCCCTGCAAGAAACACAAAAAAGGAAAAGAAGTAGAAACAAGCAATCAAAAAAACATATATTGTAATATTATTTCAGTTATAAAACCGATCTTTGTAACACGAAAAGGAGGATTTTTTTTCTTTTGAAATAGAAGAACAAAGAAAAACGTTGAAATAAATGTGGTCCATGTTATTTTCTATTTTTGAAAAATTGCATAAGAAATAAGAAATAAATTTTTTTTTACCGGTCGTCTCGCCTCTCTCCATTGTCGGAGACCTTCTTCGACCCCGAATACTTTGGAACCCATTAGGGTTTTCGCCGAAGCTTCGACGAAAGGGGACGTGAG
Source organism: Gossypium hirsutum (assembly GCF_007990345.1). Lineage (NCBI taxonomy): Eukaryota > Viridiplantae > Streptophyta > Magnoliopsida > Malvales > Malvaceae > Gossypium > Gossypium hirsutum. Next base: position 3,278,609 of record NC_053448.1, read on the forward strand.
GTGCACGAAGAACCAAACATTCCTTTCTTTTTTTTTTCCCTCTCTTTTAAAAGGCTTAGCTTTTGGATCTAGCTTTAGGGAGTCAAATGGACTAAAATAAAAAGGCAAAGTTTTTAACTCCAGCCACCGGAGGTGACGATTGTCGTTGCCGATTACCGGTGGCCAAGGCGGAGCGCCGACGGCCCTATGGCCGAACATGGAGAGCTTTAGAGAGAAAAAGAAAGAAAAGAGAAATTAAAAAAAGTCTCAAATGTTTTTTTTATTCTTTTTTGACTCAAATAGGGTCATCAAAATGACGTTGTTTCATCCAGGCCCTAAACGCCCCAAAATGACGTTGTTTTAAGGGCCGACCCGATGACCCGATCAAGATCCCCTGGGATCCGCGTGTCTTCGTGGGAAGGGTCTAATTGTCGCCGTGGTCCTTCCTCCTTTTAGTCTTTTTCAATATGGTCCTAATTTCGTTTTTTTTCTTTTTAGAAATTATACCATTTAATTTATATTCGTTTTCAGTTTGGTCCACAGACAGCTACTGTCTGGGAGTGACGCATGTACTGGGTTGGATTAATTGCCCTTTGAGTCCCTAAACTTTTGTATTCCATCTTAATTTAATCCTTTATATTATGTTTCCTTGTAATTTAGGCGCTAAATTTTGTTATATTTCCAATTTAGCCCTTTACTTCCCTTCCCTTTTTTCTTATTTAGTTCGTAATTTATACTTTAAGTTCTGTTTAAATTTTAATTTAATCCCTCATTTATTTAATTCTGTCCCGTTATTTTAGGAGGGCGAGGCCCCTGCCAGCCTTCTAGATTCGCCCCTAGCCTTTTTGATGCATTTTTGCAGTTCAAGTGCCCAATTAGTACTAAAAAAGAGCAGATGCTTAATTGCTTTTTTTGGAAAAAGTTTAAGGGACTTTTTGATGCATTTTGACAGTTCAAGTACCCAATTGAGTGCAGAAAAAAAAGAGGTGATTAATTGTGTTTTTTTTTTTAAATTTTGAGGTCATTTTTTTATGCATTTTGAAAGTTCAAGTACCCAATTGAGTGAAAAAAAACAAGACTTAATTGCTTTTAAAAAAAAAGTTTGAGTGCTTTTTACACCCTTAAGCCATAATTCATCTATTCAGTATGAATTATTAGTGTAAGAATATTACCATAAATCATAATTTCCCTAATTTAACATGTGTATTTAAAACACCACTCAATAAAATTCAATTATAAGAATGTAAAAATATTATAGTAGATAAAAAAAAAGGTTTTGCCACACGTTTTGAAATAAAAAATAAAAAAGGACTAGTTATAAGTTAATATTAATATTTTTAACACAATATCAAAATTTCTAATAGAAATCATTAGATATTTTGGTATACCAATTTTTTTTTCATGTCCATGCGTGGGGACCAATAGTCTATACCAAAATTTTTATTGTTATACCAATATTTTTAACATCTACCCAAATTTATTAGGGATATTGTTAGATTTTGATATACCAAAAAATTTCTTCTATTGCCTTTATGTAAGGACCAATAGCCTATACCAAAATTTCTAACGCTATACCAATAAGCCTAATGTGATGCCAAAATCTTTAACGGATGTCAAAATCTCTAACAAATATAAAAAATTCTAACTGATACCAAAATCTCTAACCAAATACTAAAGTCTCTAATTGATACCAAAATCTCTAATGGATACCAAAATTTGTAACCAAATACCACAATCTCTAACAAAAATCTCTAACAAATACCAAAATTTCTAACCATATATAGAAATTTCTAATGTGATGCCAAAATATCATGTTCTTCAATCTTTAGAACTTTCGTTTGACAAATTCAAATCTTTCATCGAAAAGCTCAAAACTTTCATATTCTGGTTACTGGAATTTGAAACTTTTTTAGAATAAACTTTTTTTTTCAAATCCTTCTTATTTTCTTTCAAGACTAATCTTTTTGTTTTCTCTTTTGAAATCTAGAGACTAAACCCAAACAATAATTTTTAGAACTACTCTCCTATTCTTTTTTAATAAAAAACATAACCTAAAAGAATTCTTTTAGAATCTTTTGATTGTTTTAACACTCAAATCTCTCCATGAAAACAAAAAGGGAGATGGAAATCCCTCTGTGCAAACAAATTTCTCTCAATCATTTTGGTTTTTGAGATAAGAAAGGAGATGAATTTTGATTATAATGAATAAATAAATCAAAGATCAATTCTTTTTAAAGTTGAAAAGTCAATATTTAATAACAAAAGTAAAAAAAAAATTAATGGGTTTTCTCTTTTCTTGAAGAATGAAAGAGAATTTGTTCACTTCTCATGCATATTTAGGGTTACTTTTCACAAATTCAAACAATGAAATGATAGTTAGGAGGAGGTGAGTAACATACTTAAATCTTAGGCCGATCCAACAATAAAAAATGGAGATCAAAGAGGGAGAGCTCAAAAGTTTGGTTGTAGATCAAGGAAAAGAAGGGTTTATTTTGGCAAAACTAATGTCGTATTTGGAAAAATGAGGTTGAAATAATGTTAAGGTGGATTATTGGTGTTGATCAGCTGTCAAAGAGCGACGATCAATGGTGCCAGCTGCGGTCTTCTTGGCAATGGTTGTTAGATTCTGGATTTTATTATACAAAAATTTCTAAGAGCATATCATTAGAAATTTTGGTTTAACCCTTTACATTTTTTACCAGAATTTCTAATAAGATACTTATTGAGGGAGATCGACTCCTTTGGGAGAAGTCTTCAAAGTATCGTTCCTCGGGCAGTCAATACAACTCCCAACAATCGTATGTATTGTCTCAAGACCCAGGTTTTGTCTCCCGACTTCACGGAGAGCCTTGAGGGTTCATAGAGTAGGAGCACCTCAGTTTATGGAGGGAGTACATATATGAAAGACGCGTAGATAATTAATCAATGAAGTCGTGCGCGAAGTGGATTGAACCATCAACCAAGGCATAACTAACTTTTTTTAAGGAGACATGGCACCTGAAGTGGCTAGTTATTCCTTTGGTGGGGAAAATTGTATGCTTGGACTCAATCGCTATCGAGCAGGCCAACAGTAGAGGTTAGGAAAAAAGGTTAATGTTTATTGCAACTTTTTTAACTTTAGTGGCATAAGGCAAAGGCCATACACGAATTGTTGGGTTGAAAAATCATTCAACTTTTGGGTGGAATAGATGAATTGGTTTATGACATTTTGTAGCACCTCTTGCCGGGCCCAATCGCTGGATCCAAGCTACGAGATGCTACATCCATTTCTTGAACAACTTCGATTGAAACAAACATAAATTTTCCTTAAACACAACAATTCATTCTAAATATACGATTATTGAATTATTATATCATATCATATTTCAAATCAGGGTTTATACGATCTTACGAAAGCTCTATTGATAACTCGAGACCGTTGGAAGACTAAAATGTAACACTATTAAAAGTTTCCAAGTTGATGTTGCGATATCAATGGTCCAAGGTCACGATTTCCAAGAAAATATACAAATTTTCCTATTTAAGGACCAAATTACAAAGTTTTCCAAAACTATACTAGATGGACATCGTGATCTTGGGGTTCAATGTCATGACTTTTAAGGTTGGCATCACGACCTTGAAAGAAAAAGCTAACTTCCCAGCGTAAGGATCAATTTATAGAATTTTCAAACATCATAGAGTCAATGTTGCGACATCAAACAGGGGACGTCGCGACGAGATAGCTTAGTCTGGAACATTCAAGGTGTGAAGTCGTGACATTCACAACAGACCACTAAGCTCCCATTTCCATAGATTTCCAAGCTAACATAAGACTTCAAAGGTTGATTAGAAGGCCTCAACTTGACCATTCCCATACTTATGATAAATTAATATATAAACTCAATTCAACCAACATCAATTTCATGCATGATCAATATCATTTCCAAACTATGCATCAATTCATCTTCTCCAATCATTTCAATCTGTAACTTGTAACATACCAAACTCAAGCAAGTTCAAAATCATCCTTCATGCTAGCGCCAAACTTGACCAAACCATGCATCAACTATATTATAAGCCATACTAAACATACAAGCTCAACCATTATCACATTTACCACATAGCTATCATCTCAAAATGATCATTTGCGAACCAAGGTGCCCTTATATACATGCCACAATATTGGACTCAAAGTGAATATAATTCTACCATATTTTAATAGTGTGTGCTTCCTACTAATTAGGCTAGGCAAGCTTCGCAAGATGATGATCTACAGGATCATAAGTTTGTCCAAGTCACGAATTTGACTTAAGGATCTAGACGTTTGGAAAGAAATTTGGATTTTGACATAACCTGAAATGCAAACAAATCCAAGTCAGATAAAAAAATTAATAAACAATTGAAATAAATAAGTGAGATAAATAAAATAGAACAATAAAGAAAAAAAATAAAGAAGATAGATGAAAAGATGGAATGTGGCATGTAGAAGTCCTAAGGAGCCTTGGAAACAGGAAGAATCCACAATCCCTTTTAAGCGACTCTAATTTCCCCTCCGAGAAAGAAAACTTGGCAAGAAAAAGTTTGAAGATGATCCCCACAGTATGAAAAGATTGTTAAAACTCTTCTAAAAGAAAACTCAAGAAAAATTCTTGAAAAGAAAAACTTAAAGAGATTTTATTAACTCAAAAGAGAAGTTGTTGAATAATAATGAGTTGACTTTTTGTGTACAATGCAAAGGCTTTTATATAGGCTAGCTAAATAAATCTAAATAAAATTCTTAAATATTTTAGAACTCTAATGAACCTAAACAATAAGTAGTTTTAAACTAAACTTTCTTGTTGACATAAAACTCCTAAATAACTTAAAATACTGAATAATTATAAAAAATTCAGAAAAAAATAGTAGAATAATAAGAGCTGATAAATAGATTATTGAGTTCATATATAATAAAAATTAAGGCTAAAGTTCGAACCAATATAATATAAACTTGAACTAAAAGCCCAAAACTCATATTTTACGTAATAATCCCGTCTAAAAATTTTGCTTGTGCAGTCTTCACTAAAACGGTTATAACTTGAGATCCCAAACTAAAAATCAAGTGATTCAAAGTGCATTGTGAAGTTAAGAGGCAGATATTTGATCGATATGAAGACATATGGATCCGAAAATGCCTGGGTCCCTTCCAAAAATGCACCACAAATTGACTGTTTGTCACATGGCTAGGTGTGTAGGTTTGATTGGGGTCCTTGAAGTACAACGCCTAAGCTTGTTAACATCTTCCACATGGGTTTGTCATCATAGATTGAGATTTTAGGCCCACAAACTGTTATAGTATGCCCAAAGATCAATCATGAGATGGTTGTAATAACATACTTAATTTACCATGTTTATTAATATAAGGCGTTACCATTATTATTTCAGTTTCTTTTCTGTGTGTATAAATACACTATTTTATAATAATGTCTTGAGAGTAATATGATTATTCTTAAAAGATCCATAGTCAAGTATTATTGTTGGATAGGACAACAATAATGCATTAAGACTAACATGTAGTTGATTGATGATAAAGAGTTGTCATTGATATGGAATGTCAAAATCGATGCATGAATATGTGTATTAGAGAACAACATATTGGACTGACCCGTTATGAGTATGTTTCTTGGATTATTATGTAATTGTCACAACATTAATCATAGTGATTAATATATATATGATCCTCAGGCTTGAGATCATCATAATCCCAACATCGTGAGTTGTATATTTTGATACAGTCAAACGTACACCGTAATTGGTTGTTCTATAAAGGCTAATGTTGGATATACCACGATCTATGTAGAGGGATATGGTTGATCGATATAGGATAAGTCCCTCCTACATAATAGGAGTAATATCTTAGGCCACTTGATTGAGTGAGACTAGAAATGCATGGTCATGCTCAAATAAGCTGATATGAGATGTCATACTTATTTGTATATGATAGTCTACTTAATATATCAAGGAACATGGAATGAACTATGCAAGTGTGACTATTCCATGACTTGTGTCCAATCCAGAAATAAAGGACTTAAGGATTATTGCATGAAAGGTTAATCATAAAAAGGTTATGTCAAATCATGATTTCTTATGACTTAGGTAGCAATGATGCATTGCTAGGTGTCACTCATTGTTTGTAACATTGGAATCGTTCTAGTATTACTGCTAAAGTTATAAGAACCTACAGGGTCACACCCTATAGTTGAAATGAACGAAATAAAACATAGTTGGTATTGTGTTTGGTTGTCGCTTGAATTAAATTAATTATAGAATTAATTTAATTCGATAATCAAATATCGAACACATTGTGTACAAGGTTGTTGTACGCATAATGAGAACATGAATTTGGTTAGTATATAAATTCAAATAAATATATAGTTTACCGAAATTATTATTATAATTAATGTAATTATAATTTTTGGTTTAAAACATAGTTATATTTATTTAATTTCTAGAAACCCTAAAAATAGATATAAAAATCTCGTTTTTTCTTTGCTTGGGGTCTAGCAGCCGTCAAAGCAAATTTTTTTTCAAAACAGTTTTGGGGATTTCTTCCGTTCATTGTCAACTGGGTGGATTACGTAGAGGCCGGAGTCACGATAGATTGCGGCTTGGTTCGATAGTAGATCAGATTACTCGTTGCTGAGGTGTTGCTGTCTACTCAGAATAAAGATCCGGTAATTTCGAAACCTTTATTTCACCCCGATTCATTCCTCACACATGGATCCATGGTTAGGATCGCCGAATGTTTTAATTTTCCGCTGCGCTGTAGGGGTGCCGACGTTCCAACACGAACAACATTGGTCCCTTCAAATTCATTCTCACTCCGTATTATATTGAACTCTAAAATCCATCGTCTTGAAGCTTCAACTCTTCTTTTCGAATTTTTTTGTGATAAAGTCTTGAACGAATAAGTTGAGTTTTGACTTTAACTATTTGGATTTGGATCTTGTGATTGGGCCTTGAGGAAAACTAAGCCCATCTCTATTATGGCCTTTGAATTGAACCGAGTTGCTCGTATCACAAATGCTTTGTAAGTTCAAATGGAAATACTATGCTTACCTTGATCACTTAAAAGTATGATAACTACCAATCATTTCAGTATACAATTTGGTTGTCCTTGGCACATAATATCATAACTAGTCACATACCAACATTAACATCTAAATAAGTTAAACACACTTATATATAATGAATAACATCACTTAATACCAGGGTAATCACATGCCACATATCAAGTTACAAGCATATACCATTCCATATTCAATATATTTTAAAGTTATCCCATTTCAATTAAAATACATATATCTCCCGATGAAACTTTAGTAAAACGGACTCGGATACACGAGTGAACTAAGTTGGTTGTCCGAGTTGAACTTACATCAGGTTACCCGTCCGGGCTAAACCTATGTCATATATTACCTGAGAATCCATGACAAGGTTGTATCTCACTATATTACCCGAGAATTTGCAGCAAGGCTAGATCTTGTTATAACCTGTAATAATCTTCGATTAAGCGCACATATGATCCTATTGGCATGCCAATCGTATCTTAAGCTTTTACTAAGTTCACATGGGCATCAATTACATATATTTCAGTATCATACCTATAATCAATCATTTTCTTACATTTATACCCAGTAGTTATTCACAAAGTTTCAATTCAATCCGTTCTATCCATGTGTCAAACTACTAGTATATCAATATATACTCAAACATACATATACATTTATATATCAAATTAAATATAAGTATACGTACCACACAAAATGAGTTAGTAAATCCATGTGAACTTACCTATTCAAAACACCAAAACAAGTGGATTCTTTAGGGACTAACCTGCAATTTTAGCTTTTTCCCTATTAGCTCCACTTTGATCCAAATATTGATCTAGCAATTATCTTATATAACCAATCAATAGTAAACATTTTCATGTTATGTCATGATATACATGATCCTATATAAATATATTTTTTATTCTCCTTATATTTTACATTTTATTCAAGTTAGTCCCTAACCTCAAGATAAATACAACTTTCGATTCTTAGCTTCAGATTAAAATAAGATTTCATATATTTTCATTAGGGACCTTACACTCTTTATTTCTAACATAATTTTATGATAGGTTTTACATTTATTCAATTTGGTCCTTAATGAAACAAAGTTAACAAACAAGCTAGATTAACTTTACAATGTAGTCCTTTTCACAATCTAAGCTTAAAAAAAATCAATTTCAAGCCTAATTCATCAATTAATCAACAATGGAAACTCCCTAAAATTTTAATAGTTTATCAAATTGGTATATGGGTGTAGCGACCTAAAAATTTCGGGCACGAGCGCTACTCGAAGTAATTATTGAAAACTTGAAAATTGAATCTCGATTTTATTTGAAAAAGGAGTCGCCACCGATCTTTTTTTAGATGTGATCGGACACCGAATAAAATCATTTTTTAGAAGAATTTTTTTTAAACTTTTCTAAAAAGAGACAATTTTAGGTCCACGTAAAAATCCAAAGAAAATTAGGGTCCGGGAGTCGGTTACGCGCGAGGAAGGTATTAGCACCCTCGCGACGCCCAAAATTGGTATCTCGTTAAACGCATGTTGTCTTAATTTTCAAAAATACGAGTTCCATTTAATATTTAGTCGTGATCCGATTGAAATACGAGAACCTTTTTTTAAAAAAACACGAGAATTTTGAAGCACAGTATTTCTTTTTTAAAACGAAAGTTTTTTTTTAAAACACGAGAATTTTTGAAAACACGAGAATTTGTAAACACGAAAATTTTAGAAACACGAAAATTTTTAGAAAAAAGAAAATTTTTAAAACACGACATTTTTTTGAAACACGATTTAAAAAACAAAAATTGAAATGCGAGAATATTTTGAAACACAAATTTTTTTTTAAACACGAGAATTTTTGAAAACATGAAAACTTTGAAACACCGGAGTTTTTGAAAACACGAGAATTTGTGAAACACGAAAATTTGTGAAAACACGTATTTTTTTTTAAAAACACGAAAATTTTTGAAACGCCAGAATTTTTGAAAACACGAAGATTTTCAAAACACGAAAATTTTTGAAAACACAAAATTTGTTGAACAGGGAATTTTTTTGAAAACGAAAAAAAAAATTGATCATCGAAATTTTTGAGAACACGAAATTTTTTGAAACACCAGGATTTTTGAAAACACGAAATTTTTTTAAATATTTACAATTTTTAAAAGGACGTATCGTATTTAACATAAATCGGTGATATTCACCCAACATAGCGATGAAATCATCGATTTAATGTTAAATCGATTCGTTGCCTTATTTATTAAAATTATTTAAAATTAAATTGAATTAAATTAAAAACATAAATACAAAAAATATAAAAGTGCATAAAAATACCAATAATATTAAAACGAAATGACATAAAAATACATGCATTAAATTAAAAATGAAATAAATAAAATTACCGGAAATGTCTGAAATACGAGCTTCGCCGAACGGGTTACACAAATTAAAACCCTTTTTTTCTTTTTTCTTCTTTTATCTTCTTTTTTCCTCTCTTTTTTTCTTTTTTTTCTGGACTGGGCTGGCCTGTTGGGCTGCTGCTAGGCCTGGGGGCTGCTGCTGCACTAGGCCTGGGGCCTGCTGGGCCTGCTGCTGCGCTGGGCCTACATTTGGGCTGCTTCTTTCTTCTTCTTTCTTTCTTTCTTTTTTCTGCTGCTTCTTTTTTCTGTTTTGGTTTTTTTTTGGGCTGGCCTGCTACTGCTGTTGGGTTGTTGGGTGCTGTGGGTCGGGTCAATTTTGCGGGTCGGGTCGGGTTGACCCGACTGTGATATTTTTCTTTTTTTTTTCCTTTTTTCTTTTTTTCTTTCTCTTTTTCTTCTCTCTTTTTCCTTCTTTCTTTTTCTTTTTCTTCTTCTTCTTCGGGCCGTACCTTAGCCCCAAGTCGTCGCCTCCTTCAGGCCGCCGTTCGTGCTCGTCCTCGGCTCAGTGGTGCGATGGTCGGTGCTCCTCTCTCTCCTTTTTCTTCTTTGCTGTTTTTTTTGTTGTTTCTTGTTTGCTGTTTTTTGCTTATGCTTGCTTGGCTCTTGATTTGGTTTTGGTGGTGGAGCAACGATGGTGGTGGCGCGACGGTGGCCAGAGTCTTTTGGCTTGCTGCTGTTTTTATTTTTTTGAACTTTCTCTGCTGTTTTTTTTTCTTTTTTTTTGAAATTAAGAACCCCCCTTCTCTTCAATTTTCTTCTATTAATCTTACCATTTTTTGTCTTCTTTTCCTTTGTCTTCAGGTGGCTAGGGAGGAGGAAGGCCATGCATTGGGGGTGGCAGGCGTGGCAAGCGGGGAACGCAAGAATGCTGGTTGGGGGCAGTCTTGTCATGCCCAGAAGGACTGAATTGTAGAATGTGCAAAGTTTTTGGGGCAAAAACGTAATTTTAGGAAAATATGGGGCTAAAATGTAATTTATAGAAAGTTTAGGGGCCCAAATGAAATTTAGAAAATTTTAGGGGTATAAGTGTAAATTTGAGAGAGTTTAGGGGTTGAAATGTAATTTCAAAAAGTTTAGGGGTTGAAATGTAATTTAGAAAAGTACAGGGGCCAAAATGTAATTTATATTTTTTTATATTTTTTCAAAATTTAATTATGGCTATTTTATTAATATTTAAAAATTTTAAAATGGGCTAAAACAATTTCAAAATTAAATCCTAATGGGCCCGATCATTGGGCCCATACGAGACCAGCCCGGCTCGAAATCTAACCCGGGCAAAATTCAGTGATTACAGCTGCCCCTCTTTGCTCATTTCTGTGAAACAGGGATAGAGCAAAGATTTAAAAGCACTGAATTTTGCTCGATTGTCCAATTTTTTGTCTATATTTTTTAAAAGCCTGAAATTGAAAATAGCTTGGTGTGCGATCCGAAGTTCAACTGACTTCTCAGATTGTGAGTTGACCTTTGAAAAATAGATATTGAAAATACCTCAGCGTAACCCGAGGCTCAAACCATCTCTCGCATTATGAGTTGATTTTTTTTGAAAAAGAAATTTAAAAGAAATACCTCAGCGTGCGACCCGAAGCTCAACTCACTTCTCGGAATATGAGTTGATTTTTTTGAAAAACAGAGAAACATAAATTGAAAATACCTCAGCGTGACCCGAGGCTCAACTCACCTCTTACATTATGAGTTGATTTTTTGAAAAAAGAAATTTAAAAGAAATTCATCAGCGTGCGACTCGAGGCTCAACTCACTTCTCGCAATATGAGTTAATTTTTTTGAAAAACAGAGAAACATAAATTGAAAATACCTCAGCGTGACCCGAGGCTCAACTCACCTCTCACATTATGAGTTGATTTTTTTGAAAAAAGAAATTTAAAAGAAATTCCTCAGCGTGCGACCCGAGGCTCAACTCACTTCTCGCAATATGAGTTGATTTTTTTGAAAAACAGAGAAACATAAATTGAAAATACCTCAGCGTGACCCGAGGCTCAACTCACCTTTCACATTATGAGTTGATTTTTTTGAAAAAAGAAATTTAAAAGAAATTCCTCAGCGTGCGACCCGAGGCTCAACTCACTTCTCGCAATATGAGTTGATTTTTTTGAAAAACAGAGAAACATAAATTGAAAATACCTCAGCGTGACCCGAGGCTCAACTCACCTCTCACATTATGAGTTGATTTTTTTTAAAAGAGAAATTTAAAAGAAATACCTCAGCGTGCGACCTGAGGCTCAACTCACTTCTCGCAATATGAGTTGATTTTTTGAAAAACAGAGAAACATAAATTGAAAATACCTCAGCGTGACCTGAGGTTCAACTCACCTCTCGCATTATGAATTTATTTTTGAAAAACGAAAATTTGAAAGAAATACCTCGGCATGACCCGAGGCTCAACTCACATCTGTATTATGAGTTGATTTTTGAAAAACGAAAATTTGAAAGAAATACCTCGGCATGACCCGAGGCTCAACTCACCTCTGTGTTATGAGTTGATTTTTGAAAAACGAAAATTTAAAAGAAATACCTCGACATGACCCGAGGCTCAACTCACCTCTGTATTATGAGTTGATTTTTGAAAAACGAAAATTTGAAAGAAATACCTCGGCATGACCCGAGGCTCAACTCACTTCTGGCAATATGAGTTGATTTTTTTTGAAAAACAGAAATTTAAAAGAAATACCTCAGCGTGCGACCCGAGGCTCAACTCACCTCTCGCAATATGAGTTGATTTTTTGAAAAACAAAAATTTAAAAATACCTCAGCGTGCGACCCGAGGCTCAACTCACCTCTCGCAATATGAGTTGATTTTTGAAAAAACAGAAATTTAAAATACCTCAGCGTGCGACCCGAGGCTCAACTCACCTCTTGCAATATGAGTTGATTTTTGAAAAAACAGAAATTTAAAATACCTCAGCGTGCGACCCGAGGCTCAACCCACTTCTCGCATTATGAGTTGATTTTTGAAAAACAGAAATTTAAAAGAAATACCTCAGCGTGACCCGAGGCTCAACTCACCTCTCGTAATATGAGTTGATTTTTGAAAAAACAGAAATTTAAAATACCTCAGCGTGCAATCCGAGGCTCAACTCACTTCTCGCATTATGAGTTGATTTTTGAAAAACAGAAATTTAAAAGAAATACCTCAGCGTGACCTGAGGCTCAACTCAGCTCTCGCAATATGAGTTGATTTTTTTGAAAAAACAGAAATTTAAAATACCTCAGCGTGCGACCCGAGGCTCAACTCACCTCTCGCAATATGAGTTGATTTTTGAAAACAGAAATTGAAAAATATTTTTTAAAAGAAACAGGGTTTCAGAAAAAACATCTGGTGAAACTAAAAAGCCTTCTTCTTCATTAATTCTATGCGGCTTTCTCCCAGTATTCCTTGCTCTACTGGTATACATGTATATGTCATGTATGATGTTATTATGATATGCACATGTTTGTCTTAAATGCTTTTGTGTCTAAATGATCATGTCATGCACCCTGGGCTGTTTATCACGTGCCCCACTTTTGATTTTCGTGAGGATCCGCATTCATTTCCTCAATTCTTGACTTTCTCTCAGGTTTTGTGCCCATCTCCAAGTTTGTTGAGTGACCCACATTTCCTCGTATATCACCCTCTTGTCCCCTCGTTGAACTTTGTTCTTGCTTCAGGGTCCTTGTATTTATCAAATTCTCATCCAGGTAATGCTCGACATTCCTTTTGTTTAGAGTATGTCATCTTTCCATTTATCAGTTAAATGAATCAAACACGAGATGCATGAAAAATGGTAAAGTAGGCATGAAAGAAATACCTCGCATTCAATTATTTCAAAAGCAACAAAGAAAATTAACAAGGAATAGTTCAATAAAGAAAGCATCACAAAGAAAGGAAAATGAATCCTAATGGCTATAAATGCTTTAGATATCCAACGCATGAACTTCTCCATGTTTCTTCGTCCTGGATCTTTTTCGAGCACGGTTTCTTGTGTAGAAGATTTCAAGCTTCTGAGAATGCTTCAAATATAGCGACTTCGTCATTCAACTCCCCGTCCAAATCACCTTGCTCCTTTAAGCTCGAATTTATTTCATTAGGACGCCCTTTCGAGTTTTCATCCTAAATTTTTTGTTTATCAAGACGCCCTTTTCGGGTTTTCATCTTGATTTTTCTTTTTGTTTTTTTTTGTCTGTTTTTTCTGTTCTTTTTTCTTTTTTGTTGTTTTTTTAAGCATAATATTTCTTCACAGCATCTGAGTTCACTAGATTAGGTAATTCTTTCCCATTCATCTCAGTGAGAATCAGAGCCCCTCCTGAGAATGCATTTTTTACAACGTATGGCCCTTCTAAATTTGGTGACTATTTCCCTCGAAAGTCTTTTTGTATTGGGAGGATCTTTTTTAGTACCAGTTCTCCTTTGCGAAATTCTCTTGGCCGTACTCTTTTATCATGGGCTGTGATCATTCTCTTCTGGTTCATCTGTTCATGACAAATTGCCTTCAAGCGTTTCCCTTCAATAAGGTTTAGCTGATCATATTGAGCTCGAACCCACTTTGATTCTTCTAAATTTGTCTCCATCAAGACGCGCAGGGATGGGATCTCTACTTCGATGGGCAGAACGGCCTCCATTTCGTAGACTAGAGAAAAAGGAGTTGCCCCCGTAGATGTTCGCACAGAGGTGCGGTACGTGTACAAAGCAAATTGTAGCTTCTCCTGCCAATCTTTATATGCCTCAGTCATCTTCCTGATAATTCTCTTCTCATGAAAAGTAGTTAAAAGTCACTTCATAGAACTCCTTGATCAGTTTTGCAACGAGATCGCGATATTTGACTAGTTTCGAATCCCTTACTTCCTAATCTCCACAGATTTGATAAATGACTAATGCCGAGTCTCCGTGTACCTCTAAGATTTCAATTTTCCTCTCGATAGCTGCACGAAGTCCCATGACGCAAGCTTCGTACTCTGCTATGTTATTGGTACAGAAGAAATTCAATTTAGCAGTGAGCAGGTAATGATCCCCTTCCGGCGACACTAAGACTGCTCCGATCCCATGCCCCAATGCATTTGATGCACCATCAAAGCTCATCTTCCATGATTTCTCTTTTGATGACTCACTCTTTTTTTCTGAAATGCACATCAAATCTTCATCTGGGAAATCAAATCTCAAATGCTCGTATTCCTCTGTTGTTCGACTTGCCAAGAAGTCAGCTATTGCGCTTCCTTTTATCGACTTTTGGCTCACATATACAATGTCATACTCAGTCAATAGGATCTGCCATTGGGCCATTCTCTCTGAGAGTGCAGGTGACTCCATCATGTACTTTATTAGGTCCAGTTTTGAAATTAACCATGTCGTATGATACAACATGTATTGTCTGAGCCTTCGAATCGTCTAAATCAATGCGCAACAAAACTTCTCAATTGAAGGGTACTTTGCCTCCTATTCTATGAACTTTTTGCTGAGGTAGTAAATCGCCTTTTCTCTTTTCCCCGACTCATCATGTTGTCCAAGTACGCAACCCATTGAGTTCTCAAACACGGTCAAGTACAATATTAAGGGTTTTCCAGGGGTCGGCGGTACTAGTATCGGAGGATTAGATAAGTACTATTTTATCTTGTCGAAGGCCACTTGGCACTCCTCGTTCCATTCTCCCGGATTATGTTTTCGAAGGAGTCGAAAAATTGGGTCGCACTGATTAGTAAGTTGAGCAATGAATCGAGCAATGTAATTCAACCTTCCTAAAAATCCTCTGACTTCTTTCTGTGTGCGCGGGGGAGGCAGTTCTTGTATAGCTTTTATCTTGTCTGGATCAACCTCGATACCTCTCTCACTGACAATGAAACCTAGCAATTTTCCAGAGGTAGCCCCAAACGTACATTTGGCCGGGTTAAGCTTTAACTGGAACTTTCTTAATCTTTCAAATAGCTTTCGAAGACTCCCAACGTGCTCTCTTTCTTCCCGAGATTTGGCAATCATATCATCGACATAAACTTCTATTTCTTTGTGCATCATATCATGGAACAACGTTACCATAGCTCTCTGATACGTTGCCCCAGCATTCTTTAGTCCGAATGGCATTACCTTATAGCAGAAGGTTCCCCATATTGTTATGAATGTAGTTTTCTCCATGTCCTCGGGAGTCATCTTTATCTGATTATAACCTGAGAAACCATCCATAAAAGAAAATAAAGAATGCTTTGCCGTATTATCAACCAAAGTATCGATGTGTGGTAGAAGAAAATTATCCTTGGGGCTTGCTTGATTTAGATCACGATAATCCACGTACATTTGCACCTTGCCATCTTTCTTTGGTACCGGGACTATGTTAGCTACCCACTCTGGATACTTGGAGACTTGTAGGAAGCCAGCGTCAAATTGTTTCTTGACTTCTTCTTTTATCTTCAACAGCATTTCGGGTCTCATCCTTCTTAGCTTCTGTTGAACAGGTTTACATTCTGGTTTCAGTGGGAGCTTGTGGACCACAATATCCGTGTTCAATCCTGGCATATCCTGATAAGACCAGGCAAACACATCCTTGTACTCATGGAGTAAGGCGATCAAATCTTGCCTTGTGTTTTCTGAAATGGAAGTCCCAATCTTCACTTTTTGTTTCTTTTCTTCATTCCCCAAGTTTACTACCTCAACAGATTCTTGATGGGGTAGGATCTGTTTCTCCTCTTGTTCAACCATTCTTAATAAGTCAAAAGGCGGGACGTAATTTTCAACATCTTCTTCGGCTTCGAATTCTCCTAAACAAAAAGCCTTCTCAAAATTGATTTTAGGACTTGTAACGGGATTGTTCATGCCGTGGATATCTGAGCACCTGAAAGGTGAATGGGAAAGAAAACTATTGAGGAGCATCAAAGTATTAGAATCAACACACGTAATGTTATGGAATGAGATACATGGAGAGAAATGATATGAAGAGATGGGGGTAATTATGAAACTAATAAAAATGAAAAGACCATAACAAAATGCATCTTCATTAATGTTCATTGAAATGATAAAGAGCAAACATAAGCTCTTACAAAAGGAATCCCACTATTTAGGGGCACACAAAATAAATAGAGAAGTAACATTGAGCATTATTCTGGAGAGGATTTAGAAACTACAAGAAGGTCCACAGCAGTTCAATTGTTCAAAAAAATCTTAGGGGACAAGAGCGTATCACTGAAACATCCTCAATTGTATCACTCTCATTGAGTTCAGCATCCATAGCTCTAGTTCTTAGACGTGTCCTGTAAGGACGACGTGATTCCAAACTTGTAGTGTCGCAACTTTGGATTACGTGGTCTTAACCTTAGTGAATGGTTAGGGTGATATGTACATGCAATACATGAATGAATGAATGAATGACAAGTGAATGTTAGTCATGAATAAATATACAAGAATTTGGTGTTGATTTCAAGATAGCCCCATATTTTGGCGTCTCATTAATCAAAAGAGCTCATTACAAAACATTTTTCCATCTTGGACTCAACAGTTACACAAATTCCCTGGCCACATCGCCTTGTTTCTTCACTCGTCCTAAGAATTCCGACATACTTGATTTTTGGCTTAGAGATAATTGGCAACTGAGAACTTCGGCCTCATCTGATAATTGCACAATTTGCATAGCACCCTAGCGAATTTCATTGACTAAACTTCAGCCCATGTATCAGTCATCCTTGTCAACTTCATTAGCTTTTTCTTGAAGTTCATCGGTTTAGACTCATTCATATATATCTTGTTGAGTTGCACATTGTCGATGCGAAGCAGGGAAGCATACTCTTCTATGGTCAGAGTCATATCTTCCTGATTGAAAGCGAAACACTGATAGGCTAGGTCCCAGAATCGAACCATGGCTTGGATCAACTGCTCGTTCACATTGATTGCTATCAAGTGAGCTATATCTCTGTACTTTTTAGTGAAGATGCCTCTAGTATCTGAGTCTCACTGCCTCCAAATCCCAGTCAAGTCTTCGAGATCATTCTGACGAGTATTCGAAGTCACACGCTCGGGAAGATCAGAGGTGTATCCTTCCTTCAAACTGTCCCCCTTTTGCTTTTTGGGTTCTCAAAGACTAGTCTTGGACTACGACATTTATCTCGGTTATTTGCGTAATTGACTCATTCATCAGAAACCCGTTTTTGGCAACCAATCTCTAATCAACACCTTCCTAATAAAATGCCTATGATGCATGACGAAAAAGAAAATTAAGACAAATAAACTTAGTTAGCAATCACAACAGATATAAATAGAAGAAAAAAGAAAAATAAAGACTATGGAAAATTTAACAAATTAAGCTATTCAATCATGCAATTTGGTGGAACAAACCCGCTTTTTTTTTGCCCCAACATGCTTTACAAAAACCTACCCCACATATCATCAGACAATCTATCCAACCCAATTTATTAAACAGACTCAATTCATTGGCAAATAAATGTAAATGTAAAAGAAATAAAAGGTAAGAGGCGTTTCTCCCGTGTACTTATTTTGGTGACTATTCAACGGACGGAGGTTCGGCATGGCTCTAATTGGGTGGCTCGTACGGTTCACTATATGCGGTTTCAGTTCTAGAGAGGTACTCGAATTGTCCATACTGTCACCTACTAAGGTTAGTATGGAGCTTCGGTTATCACCCGTCATGGGCTTGCGAGCTCAATTCGAGGGATTACATTTACTTATGCCTATCCGGAGGGACAAGTTAACTCACGAAAGCATAAGTCATATGTAACCCGGAAGTAATTTACTAGCCTTTGCGGAGGGACGAGTTAACTCACGAAGGCGTAGCGTTTACTTCCACTTAAAAGGACGGAGCCCGGGTAGAGAGCTCATGTTATGCAAGAATGCAAGTGCACGGTGTGTGGAGAGAAACTCGCAAACCTTTTTATTTTTATTTTTACTAAAAAAAAACTAGAAAAACCGTAAAACTTAGAGCTGAAAAAAAATGGGAAAAATAAAACAAGTTAGAATATTAATTTAAAACCCGAATGCAAATGCATGACTTTTCAAAACAAAATTCAAGGATCACGATTAAAAATTAATTTGAACAAGAAAATTTGAAAATTTTGACAACATGCGTTTAACTTCAGACTCGACTCTCAAAAATATCCCCAGTAGAGTCGCCAGCTGTAGCGACCTAAAAATTTCGGGCACGGGCGCTACTCAAAGTAATTATTGAAAACTTGAAAATCGAATCTCGATTTTATTTGAAAAATGAGTCGCCACCGATCTTTTTTTAGGTGTGATCGGACACCGAATAAAATCTTTTTTTAGAAGAATTTTTTTAAAAACTTTTCTAAAAAGAGACAATTTTAGCTCCACGTCAAAATCCAGAGAAAATTAGGGTCCGGGAGTCGGTTACGCGCGAGGAAGGTATTAGCACCCTCGCGACGCCCAAAATTGGTATCTCGTTAAACGCATGTTGTCTTAATTTACGAGTTCCATTTAATATTTAGTCGTGATCCGATTGAAATACGAGAACATTTTTTTTAAAAAAAACACGAGAATTTTGAAGCGCAGTATTTCTTTTTTAAAACGAAAGTTTTTTTTAAAACACGAGAATTTTTGAAAACACGAGAATTTGTAAACACGAAAATTTTAGAAACACGAAAATTTTTAGAAAAACAAAAATTTTTAAAACACGACATTTTTTTGAAACACGGGAATTTTTAAAACAGGGAAATTTTAGAAACACGAAAATTTTTAAAACACGACATTTTTTTGAAACACGATTTAAAAAACAAAAATTGAAATACGAGAATATTTTGAAACACAAATTTTTTTTTAAACGCGAGAATTTTTGAAAACATGAAAAATTTGAAACACCGGAGTTTTTGAAAACACGAGAATTTGTGAAACATGAAAATTTGTGAAAACACGTAATTTTTTTTAAAAACACGAAAATTTTTGAAATGCTAGAATTTTTGAAAACACGAAGATTTTTAAAACACGAAAATTTTTGAAAACACGAAAACACAAAATTTGTTGAACAGGGAATTTTTTTGAAAACGAAAAAAAAAAATTTTGATCATCGGAATTTTTGAGAACACAAAATTTTTTGAAACACCAGGATTTTTGAAAACACGAAATTTTTTGAATATTTACAATTTTTAAAAGGACGTATCGTATTTAACATAAACCGGTGATATTCACCCAACATAGCGATGAAATCATCGATTTAATGTTAAATCGATTCGTTGCCTTATTTATTAAAATTATTTAAAATTAAATTAAATTGAATTAAATTAAAAACATAAATACAAAAAATATAAAAGTGCATAAAAATATCAATAATATTAAAACGAAATGGCATAAAAATACATGCATTAAATTAAAAATGAAATAAATAAAATTACCGGAAATGTCTGAAATACGAGCTTCGCCGAATGGGTTACACAAATTAAAACCCTTTTTTTCTTTTTTCTTCTTTTATCTTCTTTTTTCCTCTCTTTTTTTCTTTTTTTTTCTGGACTGGGCTAGCCTGTTGGGCTGCTGCTAGGCCTGGGGGCTGCTGCTGCACTGGGCTGGGGGCCTTCTGGGCCTGCTGCTGCGCTGGGCCTGCATTTGGGCTGCTTCTTTCTTCTGCTTCTTTCTTTCTTTCTTTTTTCTGCTGCTTCTTTTTTCTGTTTTGGTTTTTTTTTGGGGCTGGCCTGCTACTGCTGTTGGGTTGTTGGGTGCTGTGGGTTGGGTCAATTTTGCGGGTCGGGTCGGGTCGGGTTGACCCGACTGTGATATTTTTCTTTTTTCTTTTTTTCTTTCTCTTTTTCTTCTCTCTTTTTCCTTCTTTCTTTTTCTTTTTCTTCTTCTTCTTCTTCGGGCCGTACCTTAGCCCCAAGCCGTCGCCTCCTTCAGGCCGCCGTTCGTGCTCGTCCTCGGCTCGGTGGTGCGATGGTCGGTGCTCCTCTCTCTCCTTTTTCTTCTTTGCTGTTTTTTTTGTTGTTTCTTGTTTGCTGTTTTTTTTTGCTTATGCTTGCTTGGCTTTTGATTTGGTTTCGGTGGTGGAGCAACGATGGTGGTGGCGCGACGGTGGCCAGAGTCTTTTGGCTTGCTGCTGTTTTTATTTTTTTGAACTTTCTCTGCTGTTTTTTTTTTTGAAATTAAGAACCCCCCTTCTCTTCAATTTTCTTCTATTAATCTTACCATTTTTTGTCTTCTTTTCCTTTGTCTTCAGGTGGCTAGGGAGGAGGAAGGCCATGCATTGGGGGTGGCAGGCGTGGCAAGCGGGGCACGCAAGAATGCTGGTTGGGGGGAGTCTTGTCATGCCCAGAAGGACTGAATTGTAGAATGTGCAAAGTTTTTGGGGCAAAAATGTAATTTTAGGAAAATATGGGGCTAAAATATAATTTATAGAAAGTTTAGGAGCCCAAATGAAATTTAGAAAATTTTAGGGGTATAAGTGTAAATTTGAGAGAGTTTAGGGGTTGAAATGTAATTTCAAAAAGTTCAGGGGTTGAAATGTAATTTAGAAAAGTACAGGGCCAAAATGTAATTTATATATTTTTTTATTTTTTCAAAATTTCATTATGGCTATTTTATTAATATTTAAAAAATTTAAAATGGGCTAAAACAATTTCAAAATTAAATCCTAATGGGCCTGATCATTGGGCCCATACGAGACTAGCCCAGCCCGAAATCCAACCCGGGCAACAAGTCTTTGGTCAATTTAAATTCTATAGCGATTGAAATTTTATAATTTAGTCCCTAAACTTAATTTACTAATAATAGGGTTTTAAAACAACATTTTTCGATATCACTAAAAGTTGGACGGTTACACATTTCATCCTCTTGCATCCTTACATATATGTGCATCACATAATTATATTTGTTAATATATTATCTATTGTCAATTTATTGGTTGTTAATTTTGCTATCATTATATAGATATTATCTTATGTTGTATAGATTTCATATTCGTGAATGCTGAACTTAGATATATATTTTATGTTTATTTAATCCAATTCCATAAAAAAAAAAGTTAATAAACTAAATATAAAGTTTGTCCTTGTATCGGATTTCACCCATTAGAATTGACTTCTGCTTAATTTCCTGTTAACATATTTTACAATTTCTTCTTAACTATTCACACCCGTAGATGTTGACTTTAAGGTTCTACGTTCTAGAAGTTAATTTCTTTTGTTAGCATTCAATTTTCAAATATTTACCTTCAACTTAACGTTATCTAGTGTCAAGAGGCAAATCTAGGGACGTTGACCCCTAAAATAAAAAATTACTATTTAAACTTTTAATTTTTTTAAATTTTAAATTAATAAATATAATATTATATTTTGACCTTTTTAATATTATAAAAATTTAATTTAATTTTTTAAAAATTACAAAGGTATAAATTATAAAAATTAAAATTTTATCTAACTCCTACAAAATTTGTTCTGATTTCGGCTCGAGAAATTTTAATTATTTCATAATTTTGATTACGGCCGTTCAAGGTAGCTATCATTGTCTGCAACGTGGTCAATGTAAATAATATTCAATGCTATCTTATTGACCTTTGCCGCCTTTTTTGACTCTATGAAGTCGAGAATGCAGTTAATAATAATTTCACATGGACTTACATTTGGTACGCAAGTACATTACATTACTTTCGAAATTGGAGTTTTTTACGAGATTGAATCACATTATCATTTATAAATTAAAAACAAATGTAATTTTTGTACTTTTATATTTTATATAATTTTTTCTAATTTTAAAATGAGGGCGTGATAAAAATTAAGAGGGTAACATCACCACACTTTAATATAATTCAAATTCTTGATTAAATTTAAAAAAAATTATCAAAATTTAAAATTATTGTGAGCAAAAAAAATCAAATACTAAATTAGAGCTAATTTATATCAAGTTAGATTTAATTTTCAAATTTAGAAATAAAAAATTTCATTCATCTTTTGTATTGGAAAAAATATGAACACCACATATATAATAAGATTAATTATATGTTATTATTTATTATTATAAAAGGTTAGTCCAAAATTAAAAATGAGCTAATTTGATTAAGGTTAAGTTAATATAAAAATTATATATTAGAGTTATGGTCCTCAAATAATAAACGAAAATGAAAAGAGAATTAGATTTGGTTTGGAAGTGCATTCATATGGTAACTGAACGCAGGCTGTTTTTAAAAAAAAGTAGATTATTATATATATTTTAAAGAAATTGTAAGCATGTATATTTTGAATATTCACACATTTGTTGACTCTCTAAATTTAATCTTCTTTCAATTTTAATCGATGAATATTCATGAAAGTTGGTTTTCTGTTATTCTTCAATTGTAATAATGTATACGACCATTAGAATCAATTTTTTAATTTTGATAATCTATTTTAATACCTTTTGAATTTTATGTTTCGAATGATATATTAAATATTAAAATTAGTCAAGAGATTAATATTTTCAATTTTTGATTGAAGATTTTGAGTTATTTCAAAATTGTAGCATGATTAGAAATTTCACTTTTTGATCTTTATGTTTTATGGAAAATTTCAAAATATAATGGTAAGTTTATATATTTGAATAGTTTAATTCCAATTGATTGGCATACCGGCTTTTATATCAACAGTCTATAGGATTGGCTAGTTCTAAACTTGCAGAACCATCAGAAGCGGAGTGGCAAAGTCTTTTCAGGGTTATCGCTTGCTGATTTTGGAAGAACCACAGCTCTTTCATATTTCAGAACGTTACCTGGATTGAGACTGGAATTATTAAGGTATCGTATAGCTAGGCAAAACAATACACTTCTCTAAATAGTAATGTTGCGACCACATCCCAAGGTTGAATTTATGGCCCCAATTAGGCGGTAATTGGGTTTGTTTAAATACGGATGGGTCTGTTTGGAATGAAGGTAGGTTTGCTGCAGCAGGGGGAATAGTGAAAACTCGAGATGGAAAGTGGATTTTGGGATTCAACAGATATTTAGGGAATTGTTCTATTTTTGATGCTGACGGGCATTTTGAATGGCTTGACTCTCTTAATAGACCGTAGTTATAATAGAGTTTTGATTCAAACTGATAATCTTGAGAGAGTCCAAGTTATTCATGAGAAGATAGCAAATGAATCTAATTCTGCTTTGGTTCGAAGAATTCATCACCTGTTGAGGCACTTTAGTCATTGGCAAATTGGTCACATCTCTAGAGAAGATAATTAGGATACGGATAGACTAGTTAAACTAGCTCGCCATAGTACTTATGATTTATGCTAATATGAGGACTCCTCGCTAGGGGGGTAAGTTAATTTTTGTAACTTGATTTAGTTTTATTTCTTTTCACAAAAAAAAAATAATCGAAGCAATAAGTCATCAAAGTGACCTCTATTGTGTAAATTAATTTGTTTTAAAATATAAAAGATTATTTTCACCCAGAAAAATAAATATAAAAGGTTATGTACATGTAACTTAAGTTATGTTAATATTGGTTGGTCCGAAAGAAGGTTAATATTTAATAAAATTACATGTACAACTGTAGTAATAAACATGCGATGATTATTTAGTTTTACACGTGAGTAATAAATTAGTCCAAAAGAAAATTTATTGTTCGGCATGTTCCTATTGAGTAACAAAATTTTAGTGTTAATGCAAACGAGATTCGTTAAATCTATTAATTGATTTTTATGAGTAATATATGAAAATAATAAACAGATATATCATTATACATATGATAACATGTTTGATATATTAAATGTTAAAAATAACAAAATTTAGTGATTTAATAGTTGTCATTTGATTAAGACTAAAATTTCAAATTCTAAAATTACAAATACCGAAAATAACAAAATTAAAATACAATTACAAAATATAATAGCAAGTTTTAACTTATTAATTTCCATACTCCCATCACCAACAACCAACCATACAACTTAAATGGCGTTAGAGCCAATATTTAGTTCAGACCTAAAATATCCAACGAAGATGTGGTAAGTTCGACTTGACACATCTCAGGGAGGAGGTGGACGAAAGTGATAAATCATCGATGCCGACGACGTGCGAAGAGGCAAGCCCTTTCTTGCCCCTATCAATAGAGTTTTTCAAAAAGTTTGAAATTAAAAATTAATACAATCACTTTTTAAGATGATAAATTTTTAATTTATTTTTATTAAAAATAATACAATAATAAATTTATATTAATATATAATTTAAATTTCTAGCTCTCTGTCGGTGCTTGAAAAGTCAATAAGCCAACAAATTGGTCAATTTATATTGACTTACAGCCAAAAAACTGAATTTAACCCACAATAGTAGATTTTTCCTTCAAAGTTTAATTTCTTCATGTTTTATTTATTAATACAGTGCCAGTTAACACTTGAATAGTCGCATAAATTACTAGTATGAGAAACTCCATTGCAAATATATATTATATATTATATATATACCACCAAAAACATGAAACGATGAAATAGTTTGAAATATATGTTTCATCTTTGAATATTTTACATAAAATATATCGCTAAGTGATCTTAATTTATTCAAAATTTGACATCGAATTATTAATATACTAATTATAAATTTATGTAAAGCTATTTTAGTGTTGCAGTATGATATAAACAGGGGCGAAATCAGGGGTTGGCAGGGGTCCTGGTCCCTTAAAATGGAAAAATTTTCATTTACGTCTTTTGAAATTTTTAAAATTTTAAATTAGTAAAAGTAAAATTGTACTTTATCCCCCTAAAAATGATAAAAATTTGATTTAATCCTTTAAAAATTATAAAGATAGAAGGTATTAAAATGGTGAAATTGTATTTTTACTATTATAAAAATTATAATTTAATTTCAGCCCCTAAAACAATTTTCTGGCTTCGCCCATATAAGAAAATGTTAGATCTAAATTTATAAAGTCTGTCTATTGATGATAATTAATAACTTATTGACTATAATTGAACATGTGTTCTGTAAATTCTGGTTATCACCATAGTCCGAATTATGTATAAGCCTCGGAGATATTTGAGTCAAAACTGAGTATAAAGCCAAAACTAACAAACGACGATTTCAAGCCAAATCGTTCACTAAAGTCTAAAGACTTCAGCATATATATATAAAGCAGTACCGTCTGTCTTCCATGCTATCGTCTCAATGGATCAATGGTTCCAACGGAAAAGTGGTACTACCATAAACCTCATACGACCAACCTTGCAATGAAAACCGTTACGTTCA
The DNA here is from genome assembly GCF_007990345.1 of Gossypium hirsutum. Classification (NCBI taxonomy): domain Eukaryota; kingdom Viridiplantae; phylum Streptophyta; class Magnoliopsida; order Malvales; family Malvaceae; genus Gossypium; species Gossypium hirsutum. Next base: position 3,304,200 of record NC_053448.1, read on the forward strand.
CCGCAAGCAAAGTAATAGGGCCTCCATCGATTGAGCACAAAGTGGAAGCCGTCGCCGCCTCCTTGTGTGGGACTAGCAATCATCTTTGCTCTTCTTAAGTCACAAGTCAGGAAACTCCACAGATTTGGCAGCAAGTAAACGCTGTGTGGAAACGTGTTGTTGCTTGGTGGATCATATTTGAACACTGGGCAGCCATCATGTTTACATTAAATATGGATCGTATGAGAGAAAAGAAAGGGAGAAAAGTCGCGTTTAATAATGACTCACCTAGTGTATCGTTGAAGTAGAAAGGACCATTTTGGAATGCCCATTCAGTGTAGTTGAAGCCGAAGTGCCAGTTTTCTGATCCGCCCACATTGATCTTGTTGGGGCCTTGTGTCTGATTAGGGGGATGGTAGGGTCCCCAGCCCCAGCCCCAGTTGGTGTGGTTATAACCAGAGCCCCAATCCATGTTGGCAATGCTCATTCCCCATAGGGAAGCCACCATCATTATGACGAGTCTTGTGGAACCTGCAAAACGCATGTTTATGATCAAGTGATGAAGTTAGGAGATAGTAAAAGTTGAATGATTCTGAGATTGAGAGGATGACCGGCATTGGTTTATATAGAGGAAAGAGAGTTTTGAAAATGATGAAGAAAACCATAATTCCATGGTGCTAATTTGCCGAATTCAATTGACCCTTTTTTCAACATAGGCCTGGAAAATGTGATAGGGAAGGTGCTTCAAGGAACTCAAGGTTACCCCAAGTCGTCTCCTATCCACTATGACGCTTGTTCCTCCTCTTTTCATATTTCCGACATTCCATTAATTCTTTGTTCAAAATCATTACATAATTACCTACCTATACTAAAATCTTAACACAGTTGTGCAAAATTTTCTTTCAAACCTTAAATTTTCACTTGGGTTGCACTACCTTCCCGAACTCACCATCAATCAAAACCATTCAGATTTTATTAAAAAAAAGAAGATATTATAATAATCCGACAGGCAGGATAGTGGGTTGGTGAAAGAAATGGTAAAACCTCTTTTGATTAACCGATATGAATGGATGAACAGTGTTAGTTTGCATAAAATAAAATTGTGTTTTCTCTCCTCCACTACAAATTTGCAAATTGACCTAAAATAGATTGCAAAAGTCAAAAGTAACATACGATCTTAGGCTGACACAACTACGCGCGCACTCACGTTTATGTGATGTAATAATGACGGTTTAACAGCAGATTATATGATTAATCTTGTGTTAGTGAAACAGAAATGTGTTGAGTTTGGCATATGATAAAATAGTGGTAACTTCATTTTGAGAGACAAGCAAAATCTCAAGACATCATTATTCAATGCATCAGATGGCTGCCATCATTCACCAAAGTGATGGGTTTTACAGCCATTTGATTGTGACAATCCATCAGTCGCCAATCGGAGTGGAGTTTATGCGTAGAGAGCTCAAGTGCATTTCAAATTTCTTCTCCTTTTCTAACCATTAAACCCATCTGGCTTGAAATTGAATACATTGTCCTCCTACAATTGTCATCCTCCACTTGCTGCCCTTCTTTATTTAACATCAGGTTATGTAATTAGCCTCATGACCAACTTGTTACAACCATATCTAAAATCGTTAAATTAAATTATAAATGTATGCCTATGCTCTCACTGTGATTCCTTTGAGTGCTATTTTTAATTAATTTTTAAACATCTTATATATATAATTTGACAAAGTAAATTTCTAACTCCGCCACTATTTATATCATCAACCGGTTCCACTCATTGGAAATTTTTATAGTTTGTTAAATTAAGATTAATTAGAAATGCACAAAAAAAAAGAATAATAAGAGAATCATTATTACTTTTTAATATATCATGAAAAATGTTAAATGGTAATATAATGTAAAATTATTAATAAATTAGCTCATCAATTCACATGAATCTCGTTCATCTATGAGAAAATAAATTGACATTAATCCCTATAAAAAAATGCTTTTAAATGTTTTTAACTACTAAAGAAAATGAGAACTTAATTCTAACATTAGCAATAATAAAATGAGAACTTATGAAGATTAATTTGTTATCTGTTTCTGTAAAAAAAAAACTACATAATTCATTAATTCGTGGGAAGATAGTGAACCCTTGTAGTTGAAAAATGTTTTAGGAGGAATCTCTGAAGTAAATGGTGGCTGATAGAGTAATCCTTGATTATAATTTTCAGTACGAGTACTGTGTACAAGACAAAACTTGTGACTGATAGTAAAACACCGATCCCCTGTTGAGATCTAATTCAATCTTCATAAATTTCGCGAGATATTTTCTTACGTGGGGAAAAGTTCTATTGCTTCCAAATCATTGTCTTCCTCTAATAATGTATGCTTTTATTTTTATGTTTAAAAATTATAGGTTTTGTATAAAACATAAATTAAATCAATAATAATTAATACGTTCAAAATCATATTTAAAAGTTTAATTAAAAAATAGTTTTCATCACAATATTACATCTTAAATTAAAGTCAATTTAAGACGTTTTTAATATAAAATTTTAATTCTTATACAACTGCAATATTTGAAATTATAAATTAATATTGCATAAAAATTAAATTTCATAATTCAAAATAATATATAAAATGTATTTGACTACATCAAATATATAATAATTCTTTTATGTGATTGAGTTACCTAAATAAAAAAAATTTAATTATAAATAATAATCTATATATAATTTTAAGTGTAAAATAATAACTAAGTTCAAAAATTTATGATTCATATTTAATGTGTATTAAAAGAAAAAAAATAAGTTAAAAGTGAAAAAGAGAAAGAGAGGAAGTGGACAAACAATTTTTTTGAGGAGATGTTAAAAAAGAAGAAAAAAAAGAGTGAGAGGATATCATGTAAAAATAGCTTCTCGGTTCTTTTCTTGTGTTTCTTTTATCGAATATAAAATTTTGAAAAAGATAAAACAGAAACAAAAAAGAAAACGAAAAAGTATATTTAAGATTAATACATTTCACTAAAAAATATATTATAAATGTTGAAAAAATATATCAATAAATAATAACAATAAACAAATAGATCATGATAGTGATAAGTGCTAAAGGTAACATGTTTTAATCTCATTCTTAATGTGTTTTTGGGTGATTATTCGATGTCAATGGTGAGTTTTATACTCCTAATATTTTAAATTCATGTTTTATACTTACGAGAGTATTTGGAAGCAAAAGGAGAGAAAAACGGTAAATCAGAGTAGGGTACATAAGCCACACGGGCTGATCCCTTCCACACGACCGTGTGAGCCATACGGACTATCACACGGCCATGTGGCAGGCTGTATTGATTTCGCGAATTGACACTCTGTATTATTGGAAAACACGATTTTCAAGTTTTTCGGGCATTTTAAGACGTATATATAACAAAAATAAGAATATATGAGAGAATTGTCATAGAATACTCAAGAAAACAACTCGAAAAACATCATTGAAGCTGATTCTGAAGCAGATTTCCGTCAAAATTGAAGACTTCCAATTGATTTCTTTGGAGATTATCATGAGTTTTTTTATTTCTTTTGGTTAGACTGTATCTTGGATGTTTTTATTTTCAAGTATGAACTAATTTTCTAAATACCTAGAGGAATTAACCCTATGATGTACTCTGTTGCTTGATTTTTATTTTAAGCAATAAATACTTAGATCTTGTTCTCAATTATGTGTGCTTAATTCTTGGTTTGATATTTCTAGGTTATTGATACTTGTTTGATGTGCTTAAATCAGAGGAGGAATAGGCACTGTTTAAGAGTAGATCTAGCGTAATTGAGTGGTTGAGTGGAATTGCATGCAATCCTAGAAATAGGACGACATAAATCTATCGGATTAGAGTGAAATCTAATAGGGGAATCCATAGCTTGAGTTAATGTGATAATATGAGTTTTAATTAGAAAGAAATTTCAATTAATCAGCCAAGAGTTAGTTGCTCTTACTCTCGAAAGAGATATTAGCATACTTTAGAGATTTTTACGAATTAAGATACTAAGTAAATAGTTGCTCTTACTCTCGAAAGAGATATTAGCATACTTTAGAGATTTTTACGAATTAAGATACTAAGTAAAGAAATTGCGTAATTTAGATTGTAGTGACAGATGAAGTCTAGGTGAATTCTTTCCTGGATATTGTTTTGCTTCTTGGTTGTTAATTGGTTATTTTCTTGTTTTGTTCCTTGTCGTGTTCATTAGTTAATTAATTTAGTTAATTTTAGTTTTAATCAACCACTCGAATTTATCGGTTAAATAATAGAAAGACGATAATTACTAGTACTTTTAGCCATCATGGGAATAATATTTTGTTTACCGTAGCTGTACTATTAATTGATAGGTGCACTTATCTTAGTCAAATTTTTAGTTAGTTAACGACGCATCAGATAGCTTACAATAAAAGAACTAGAAAAGTGTAGTATTATTAAAAGAAATATTATTTATAGAGAAAAACCAAGTACATATGATTAAGATATAGATAGAAACCAAATACATAAGCGCAATGTAAAATATAAAGAAGAAAGCTTTGAATGTGTAAGGATCAAAGTAGAAGATATTCCAGAAAGTGATATTCTTACAAATAAAACGCCATTTTTTGTTCATATCTCTAACAACATGGATTCATTACCCACTGTACAAAATTGACATCACCAAAGATGTCCTACCTTCGGAGCTAGAAGAAAAAGTTGATAGATGGCAAGAAAATGAGTTAAACTAAATTAAGCCTATTTTACAAAACCTAACAAAATATAAACTCAAAACACAAAACAAGACTCTATCGAAAAAGAAGCATTGTAAATCAAAACAATCTTAAATCATTAATAGGCTAATTTAAGTTATAAAAAAACGTTTTTAGGGTTTTAAAAAAAAAGTTATAACTTACAATACCATGAATAAAAAATCACATATTGATAATGTCATAAATATCTCATAAAAATGTCACAAATAGATAGAATATTATTGTTTTTTTTTTGAAGACTTTTGGCTTTCCGTCTTCCCCATTTTTTCTCCATCACATTATTTTTATTTATTTTCCTATTACATTTTTTAAAATAAATAAAGTCTTCATGAGATTACTAAAAATGCAAAAAATTTAATCTATCATCTTTTTTCATATTAACCTGAATTTCACCCAGTTCAATCCATTTTTCATATTGTTTTAGTGTAACACCGTCGGATTCCGTTTCTAACGACCCAAGATCGATAAGCACTCTTATTTATAACTTCGTAGAACCTTAGAATTCTGGAATAAATATCGTTCTTGTCAATCTTTCAAATAGATTACGAATCTTTTACAAACTTTCCCAAAAATCTTGATAAATTTAGTAAATTTTGAAAGTTGATATTAATTCTTGCATTTTTTGTCGATTGAAAGACTCATTGTAGGTGACCCGAATCAGAATTGGACGTGAGGATCATCGTACAAGACCCCAAAAGTCAGGTGTGTGTTCTTTTACGAGAAAATCGAGGCAAAATCAAACTCAACCCAGATCACATGGCTTACCACACGGGCGTGTAGGTCACCGTGTAGACTACATGGCCTCACACACGACCATGTCACCCCTAAAACCCTAGGATGTTCGACTTCACACAGCTTATGACCCTTTACACAGCCTCCCACACGGCCATCTCTTTCCTATAGGTTGAAATTTCAAATGTCACATGGCCACAGTCTCTCACACAGCCTAGCCACACGGTCCAATCACATGGTCGTGTGTCCCCTGAAACCAAGAATTTAAAGTTTTGGCCCACAATTTTATGTTTTGATCAGTTTAGTCCCTGAATAGGTTTCAATTTATTTTTAGTGAATTGAATTATACAATTAGGTCCCCGATGATATATGGCATACTAGAATCCATGAATGATTACATTAATGCGATATTTATTTGCATCTATGAATATTTGCGTTAACTATAAATAGTATATGTTACCTTGTATATATATGTGTTTGAAATTGTATGACAGACATGCCCTAAATTATTGTCAATCTAAATAATTAAAGAGTTTGACTTTGCTACCTGTTTTCCATGTATTAGAACGTTAAATATTACAATATATGGATGTATTAAATTGACTATACTGCATTGCATAGGTTGGGTCAATATGACCGGAGGAAGTAACGATAGTATATCTACATTTAAATGTTTGTTGTGCACCCACAACCAAAGCATATTCCAATTGCGTCATTTTGCTGTGCATTCACAATCCTCTGATAGCTTTTATTTGTGAGTATGTTGTGCTTCCACGACTATTGGCAGGTTTCATCTGTAATCTTTTGCTGTGTACCTATAGCCAAAGTAGATTTTAAATGTGTCATTTTGTTGTGTGTCTATAGCCATTGGTAGTATAATTGATCAGGTTATACTATATGTGTATAAACATAACGATTCACTTGTTGAATGGTTGTGAAGGATGGGATTAATATATATATGAGTGAAGGAACAACCAAACATTAATGACTTGATATAGGCTAGCATGCCACATATTTGGGCTTGCAAAATTTAAAATAAATCATAAAAAATTGAAAAACTATCATGGTAGAAGTATAATTCATATTATATCAGCATAGTTGAAATATTTAGAGAATGAACTTTAGAATAAGATTGAGGATAAACCTTCAAGTGAATATTTTTGTGGTTAAAATTTTAAATATCGCTTCGTCTTTCCTTTTTTCCATAGGATCTATAACTACTTTAGTGAGGAAAATCATAATTCTCATCGATAATAAAAAATAAACTTTGATATTTATGTACAGACAATGGTGAAAATGGAAGAAAAACAAAGTGAAATAAATTTTTCACTCAAAAAGAACTTAAATAATAGTAACTTCCAAACAATAAAAAAAATAAAGCATAATATTCAAATAATGCATATAAATAGTTTGGTTTAAATTCATAAAATGTAAACTTAATTCATTTTGAACCAAAATGTTCTTGATTTTTTTTCACCTATACATAATTAATTAAAAAAGAAAAAAATAATTATGTAAAAATAGATTTATTTATAAATAAAATAACTAAAATATAATAAGATTTATAAATAAACTAAGTAACTATTTTGCAAAATTTCTAAATAACCCTTATTAAATCCTAAAGTCTGAATTATTTTTCTGTACTATTTAAAATATCCCAATTAACTCCTATGGCTCCATCAGAAAGTTGATTTTATATAATATATAAATATGAATTCTAACATATTAAAAATCTATTATAACCCTATTTAATTCTAAGAAATTGAAAATATATATTAAAATAACATAAAAAATGACTCCCTTAAAACCTGGTATTATAAAATATATAAATTAACCTATAATTGATTTTGGATTTAAGTGCTTCATCTCCATTTAAATTATTTAAATTTGGGTCAATGTATATAGAGCTACTTGAACTTAATAATTTATACTTATTTGATACTTCTTTTTTGGATTTATCTGAGATCTAAACTTAAAAACCGTAAGTAATTTGACACTTTTTTTAGGTATTGACAAACACTGTTAAAATACGCTGACGTGCAATGCCGACCAATATCATAGTGACACGTGGTAGTTTCACATTTCAATATGTGGCAAAATATATTTTTTTTTATAAATTTTATTTTTTTGTCAAGTGTCAAAATGTGAGACTGCCACGTGTCATAATATTATTGATCACCAATACTGTGCCAATTAGACAAATGCCTAAAGTACTAAAAAAAATTAAATACTAAGTAGAGGAAATTTCTATAAATTAAGAAATTAAAATTTAATTCTATGTTCTCCTATTGTACTGCTTTAGAGGGGGTTGTTGTGCTTATTAAATTAAAATTTTATTGTCTATAGTATCTGGACAGACTGGAATATTTATGGTGCCAGCAAAGTGATGTTACATGCCGTAAAAAATTGCTTATACTCCTAAAATACCCACACCTTAAAACTTGGGGTAACATAGACCAATACAATTAGTTAAGGAATGTTTGAGTATTTGTATAAATTTATATGCTACCTTAGAGCTCAACAGTGTCGAAAGAATCACAATGGAGCAAATTTGAGACCAAAAGAAGTTATAGAACAGTAAAATCCCAAACAAGAGATAAATTTAGCAAAAATAGTAAACATGCTTTCTTTGCACGAAAACTATCGCATAAAGCAAATTACGACATATTAGGTAGAAAGAAGAAACATGAACGGATTACTGAATTCCAATCTCTAATATTATTGTGAATAAAATGATACAGAACATAATAAAGGCAGGCACTGCGTCTTCCCTGGATTCTGGTGGTGTTCCATCAGAAGGGCCGAGGACGGAGGAGCGGCGCCACAGCGAATTTCATAATCCCAACCTTGCAGTGAAAGCCATTACGCTCACCACAAACGAAGTAGTAGGGCTTCTTCTTATTCTTCTTCTTCAAAACAAACTCAAACCCATTTCCGCCACCTTGAGTTTGGTTGGCGATCAGCTTAGCTTTCTTCAAGTCGCAGTTAAGGAAGCTCCTGAGGTTGGGTAGCAATGAGACACCGTGAGGAAACGTGGTGTTGCTTGGTGGATCATATTTGAACACTGCCAATTTTCCAACCATCACATCAACATAAACAACATAATTCAGACATAAGAGTGTTGGGATTTTAACTTATGAATTACCAAGAGTGTCATTGAAGTAGAAGGGAGCGGTTTTGAGTGACCAGTCGGTGTAGTTGAGCCCAAATTGCCAATGCTGTGATCCCCCAACAGTGAACCTTTTGGGGGCACTGCTATGATTGTAGGGATAAGTATGGGAATCCCAACCCTTGTTAGCCAAGCTTACTTCCACTACGCAAGCAATAGCCTGCAGTAGAACAAGCCCTTGAGCAAATCTAAACCCCATTTTGTCAATCAAGTTTTAGTGATTACAAACGAAGTGTAAAAGTTGGGTGGTGTTGTCGGCAATGAGAGGATTACTATACACAAGTTATATAGGCAAAAACTCGTAAATGTTGACATTTCTCCAACTCATATTGATTTATCATTTATATTTAACATTCTATGATACGATCTATTATTCATTCGAAAAAAAGTCATTAATCTCTAACATAATTATACTACACTTGTTTCGTATTTTTTAATATATCATATCATAAACTAGAACATTTCACGCATATTATAAACATGCGCATTTCATGCAGAATGTTACACTTATCACTATAACGTATAGTACGCCACTTATCAATACATCATTACACAATCACATTTGGCACCCAGAGAACATACTTGCAAGCATCCATATATTTTTACAACTTTAAGCATGCATAGCATACTCATTCACTATGATCATACACAACCATGGAATTCAAACAGAACTCATAGCAGACGTTCGAGCAAAACAACACAAACAAACTCCTGAATGGAATACAGAAACTTACCTTAAATCATTCGTCCTCGCCAGATTAGTTTGTCCAAACGCCAGAGCCTCCTTCGTCCTGGAAGTTAAGTATGACAACACATATTGGTTAAATCAAAAGTGTTCAAACCTTAAAACTTCAAATCCATATTTATAAAAGCTTCTTTTCAAGAATCCTTACTTCTCTTTTCCTCTAATTCACAAGTACAGAGAGACTTAGGAGCTTACCACCTTAATAGATTTTCTACTTTTCATACTCGAGTCTCACATTTACCGCCCCATGCAAAGCTTTCCTTAACTTTCTCTTCTTTGGAGCAACCAAAGAAGACGACTCAGAAGAAAATATAAACGGAATTTGGAAGGATTTTTCCTCCTCTGAATAAGGCTACTCACCAATATATAACCCTTCTCGCACGGTTATCAAAGCCCCTATTACGCCATCCATCGACAATTATTTTTTCTCCTAGTAAGGACCCAGTTAGTTCCATCCTAATTGAACTAGAATTGAAACTCAACTAATTACTAATCTGCCACAAGAATTTCCAAGTTTTCCAATAGAGCCCGTCGATTTATTATTTTATTCAATTAACTCCCAAATCCTCCCAGATTCCGGACTTATTAGAAACTGAGTATGACATTTGTGAAAAATTCTAGTTTCTAATTATGTGCCTTTCACGAAATTTTTTGGAGATAAACTTGTTCAAGGATCAGACTATTCAACTAGAAAAATGAATTTAGGCAAAAAATTAGGCTTGTTCAAAATGAATTGAGTTTAGGCTCCAACATTAAAAGGCTCGAGCCTAACCGGTTCTATTTTATCATATACATTTATATAGTATGTAATTTATATGAAATTAAATTAAATATATAATATTATAATGTAAATATTAAAGTATATGTTTAAATTTAATAAAGAAATTAACCAAAAAATCATAAAAGTAAATATTAAATTAAAAATAATATATACTTTTAAAAAGAATTTAAAAAAAAATAAGGATAAGCCTAGAATAGACTTGGGTCAAATATAGGTGCCAAGAACCGACGGTCCAATCAATTCTTTTTTTGGCACATTACAAATTGAGGGAGGGAGTGTCATTGCAAGGACTTGAACCTTGGACCTCAAATGCTAACACAAAGCTCTTAACCACTAGCTTCTTTAGGTTATTGGCAGTCAATTTTCATTTGATACCAAAATCAGAAAAAATTAGTTGAACCACTAAGAACCGATTGAACAAATTTAAAATAAATTTAATTGGATTAAATCTAGTTAAAATATTTAATTTTTTGTTATAATTTATACCGTGAATGTTAATATTTCTAATATTTTTATTTGTGTTTTTTTTCTATTTTTCTTAATTTTTCTAATTTTATTGTTGAATTTTCATTTTTTCCATTTTTAAATTTTTATAATTGAATTGGCAGTCAACTGACTGAACCGAAAATCAACGATTTGACCAATTTGACTACCAATTTAATTTTTGCAATATTACACATTATCCAATAAGCATTCACATAATTCTTATGTATATATATTATCACCAGTTAAAAAGATGGAAAGAACAATGCTTTCTTGATTCTAAATATCAAACATAAAACAAAACTCTTAGTTAACCCAATTTGTGCATATAGCCTTGTTCATGTTTTGCTAGTTAAGTTTATTTGATTCGTTACATAAGAATTTACCAATCAAATTCAAATTTAAAATTTCATTGTCTTAAATATTTGATATGATTTTATTCATAATGTTTTTAGGTTACATAAGTTTAATTTTTTTATTTAATTATAAATTACATTATTTTATTTTACAAAAATTCAAAAAATTAGTCTTTTTCCTTTAATGTATTCGAATTTGATTACCGTATTTTAGGATAATTAAGAAGTTAGTTTAGTTATTGGAAAATATATAAACTTTAACAACTGATTTTTGTTAGTTTATTGCATATAAATTGTTGAAATATATTTTTTTAATTAATTACATAACTGTTTATTCCTAGATCAACAATTTAATATTAAGGGTCAATAGCGTTGTCAATTGGGCTAACTTATCAGATTTAAAGTATGATGATCAAATTTTGAAAAATTAAAGTAAAGACACTAACTTAATAAAGTAGAGGGATAAAATTAGGAATTATATTTGTTTTGTGTTAAACAATAACAAAGATAGAAATAGAATGTTTAAAGTTTCATTTTCATTCAATCTTTCATACTCAAGAATACTTGAGCTAGGGTATTTATACAATAAGGAGTACATTTGCTACCAACAATAATAACAGCACTAACCACATTAATTGCTAGTAACTGACTTACAACTGACTTAACAAACAATATTTATCTTAACATTTTCCAGGTTTTCTAACTTTTGTTGAATTGATCTTCACTTGACAACACTCACAATGCTTTTCTATAAGTAGAAAATTGTTTTGGTGTAATTGGCTTTGTGAGCACATCAACCATCTGTCTTTCTAATGGAGCAAAATTGACCTGCAACATGCCATCAAGGACTTTCTCATGCACAAAGTGATAATCAATTTCCACATGCTTCACCTTAGCATGATGAGTAGACTTTGTAGCCATTGCCATTGCCACTATTGATGTGTTATGTAACACCCCTATACTCGGTCCGATTGTATGAACCCGGTACGAGACTATTACATTTGGTGCCAAAACAGTTTTGGCTAGACGCTATTTAATTTAAACATCTATATATAGTAACTTATTTAACCCAAAAATAAGTAATATAAACATCCGGGGTCATTATTGGATGTTTGAATGTGTTTGGAAATGATTTTAATATCGTTTTTACTCAAAACAAGGGAACAATATTGATACTTAAACAACATGTACCGATACCTTTTAAAAGGTATATATACCACTGCACAAAATCAATACCAAAATAGCATTTTGGAATTCCAGAAATTCAAATTTTGATGAAGGTATCGATACCTTAGGCCTAGGTATCGATACCTAGCCTTCAATATCGATACTGATGTTAAAAACGATACCAAAAATTTAAGTTTTAAAGCCTAGGTACGGGTACTTATACCCTTGGTATCGATACCTTGGGTAAATTTTGCTAAAAATAAGTTAAAAAGTTCACTAAAACCCCCTGCAATATATTGGATTCAACTCAACACTTAAGACCAATTCAAGATGCATTTAAACTACTTAAAACAACTCTAAATCGATCAAAGTTATTATATTAATAAACCACAATTGCAAACAGACTTATAACCTCAATAAATCATTTCATATTAAACCAAAATACTTCAAATAAAAATCTAAAATAGATTGAGTTTCAAGAGTTTGCATTTTAGTCCCTAACACTTGGGAACACAACCAGTCTACCTATATACATGCCATTTTAACTCAAAATATAGTACCTACTCTTGCAGCTCTTGAAGATGTGATGAGATGAGAGATCTCTTAGCCCGACTCTAACTTTTCAAGTTTTCCTGTACCTACACGTTAAAATAAACGCGTTAAGCCAGTGAAGGCTTTGTAAGCACTATAAGAATAAATAGGTAAATGAATCGTAACATAATGTTTTAAAATTATTCAATTAATACATGCTTCCACGCATACTAATTCATACAACTATACCTTACTTTAACAAAATTTAACTTACCTTTGAAAGTTACTAAACTTAACTCAACACTTTAATGATTCACTTTTGTTCACATTTCATATCTTAGGCCCATAGTAGACTTTTGTAGAACATATCGAATATACGGAACAAATACAGAGGTGCATTATTATGCACTAACGAACAGAGAGCACTAAGGTGCTATACAGAGAGCACGAATGTGCTAAATGGATAGCGCTAATGTGCTAATAATCGTAGAGCGCGCTAAGGTCCCTTAATGGCATTCCACTAATATCCTAGTAGTTCTAAATTTCCTCTACTTGGGCATCAAAGCTGAATTTCATACATTTAAATACTTTACATAAGTATTTCGAAAAAGATTTCACATTTCTCTATAATCTACAATTTAGTCCCCATTTCATAAATCACAAATATTACACCTTTTTTACACATATACTTTTATCACAACATCATTACTTAGTGTTCAAAAAAATATATCATTTCATAGTCTTTACCTATAATTTTCTTTACAAATTTCATAATTTCATAATCTAATCCCCTTTTTATTATCTATTTACAAATATAAATATATATTTTTCATTTTTATTCTAAGTAATTCCATATTACAATATAAGCATTTAAATAAAAATAATTTAAAATCTTCTAGTACTTACAACAAAAAGGTTGAGATGATGTATTTTCTTCTTCCTTCACCCTTTGGCCTTCTACTTTCATTTTCTTTCAATTTTATCCTCTCTCTTATTTTATTTCTCTTCAATTTCATATAAAACGTATATCATTAATAAGTTAAAACTAAAATCATAGAACTTTTCTATGCTAGTTAATGAAAATAAATATGTATGACATGATAATTTCATCATCTCTTACCTTAACTATTTGAAATCTCAAAACCCTAACTCTTGTTTTTTTCTCTTTTAACACATCTATAGGGGTCTCTCGTGAGATTAAGGTGTTCACTAGCCTTTTTTTTAGTTTTTATTAAAGAAATTTCAAAGAAAAAGAAAGGTTTGGAGCTTGATTCGTTCAACAATGAAGGAAGGACACAAAAGGGAAATAAAAGAAAAGTTGGATGGAAACTAGGAGGGGTGAGTGACGGTTTGGTGGATGGAAAAAGATGATAACTTTTCATCTTTTCTCCCACTTTCTACACCTTTCCATAAAAAAAATCACACCATTTTTAATTAAATGGTCAAATTGCTGTTAGTCCCTTAGCCTTCCATCTTTACACTTTTACCAATTATCATTACACTTTAAAATATCTACTTGGCTATTTACCATTTTATCCCTCCTTATCTTTTATAATTCCTAGGTTGACTCATACTTCACTTTGGTTAAATTTCTTCTTAATCCTTCCTTCCTTTCTACCACTACTATGTACCTCCTAACTTTTTTTTATTTTTCTTACTTTGGCCACAATAATTTCTCTATTCTTTCAATTAGGTCTATGCGTCTATTTAATATTTCCCTATCTAATGAGTATTTTCTAATTTCTTATTGGGTTTAAATACTTCCTAATTTAATACTCAAAACTCTTATTTATTATATTTTAAGAATTTTGCACTAATTCTTGGACACAATCCATCACTGTACTTAACTCCAAGTTAAAATACGGATGTTATATGTTATCATGCCATACAACTAGTGGTTGTTTTAAATACACACTAATCTTAGTTAGAATGTGCTTTACCCATAACAACTTAGAAACGCAATTTGCTAAGCTTCGATACCCTACTTTTGATGAGGATCTAGATACAACAGGTTGCTTCTTAGAGCACCATGCAACTAGATTGAAACCAAGATAAATGTAATAGCTTGTAGTTGATCTTCTATAGTAGAGGCCTAATCATCATCAGAGTAGCCAATTAGGTCAAACTATCCTTTTGTGAAATACAAACCATAATTCATTGTGCCATTCAGATACCTTAACACTCTCTTTACAGCCTTCCAGTAAGTGTCACAATGTGCATTCATATACTGACTAAGCTTGTTAACAAAAAATGCAATCTCTGGTCATGTAATGCACACATTGTTGTTTTATAATAACACTCCGATATTCATGAACGTCTACAAGTGGACTACCATCTGCAACAGTAAACTTGGGAGTGCCTACCATAGGTGTAAGAGTAGTAGTGGCTGCAGCCATGCATGTGCTATGAAGCAAATCTGAAACATACTTTTTCTGAGAGAAAAAAATCACCACAAAAGGTTTAGTAAACCTATATACCTAGAAAAAAATGAAGTTCACATATGTCTTTAAGAGAGAACTTGTTGTGAAGCTGCTTGATGACCTTTTTGATTTCTTCAGATAAGCTACTTGTCACAACTATATCATCTACATATACCATTAGAAAAAAAATGTTGAAGCACCAGTTATTCAAAAAAAAACCAATGATGGATCAGCTTTAGAAGCTTGAAAACTTCGGTGCTCCACGAAATGTTGCCTCAAGGTATGAAACTAGACTCGAGGGGCCTGTTTTAAACCATACAGTGCCTTGTTCAATTTACACACAAGCTGTTCTCCATTGGCTCCATGGATCTTAAATCCTGGTGGTTGATCCATATAAAGTTCCTCAAACAAGGTGTCATTAAGGAAAGTATTATTCAAATCAACTTGCCTTAACACCTATCTATTAATAACAACAATTTCCAGAATAGTCCATATTGTTATAGCTTGAACCACAGAGCTAAAAGTATTACAAAAATTAAAACTAGCATGTTGAGAGAACCCCTTAGTTACTAGTCTTGCTTTATACCTGTCCACAAATTCATCAGGCTTCTTCTCCACTGTGAACAACCATTTACAACCAATTAATCTCCTAGAAGGTGGGAGAAGGCAAACGCTCTAAGTATTATTTCTGAGAAGAGCTTATAACTCACTATCCACTGCTTCTTGCTAACAAGATGAGCTCATTGCTTCATGGATATCAATAGGTACAGTAGCAGATAAACTATCAGTAGGTACAATATCAGATGAACTAGTTACCCTGGTGACATATGCTTTTGGTTTAAAGGTTCCTACTTTGCTATGAGTAACCATAGAATGAGTTTTAGTGGCCTGAGATGGCTGACTTTGAGTTGGACATTGAGTTGGTAGATGGGAAATGACTAATATATTATTAGAAGGTGAATATGTTGATACACCAAGAGAAGTTGATACAGAAGCTAAATTCATTGGTGTATTAGATGACAGAGATAAATTTGTGGGCTCGTGAGGTGACCCTTGATTTGTAACTAAGGAAGATGGAAATGTAATTAATTTAGAACTAGATGGTACAGTTGAGGGACTACTGGACAACTTGGGTGTATGTAGAGTATTTTTAAATAGAAAAATACTTTCATGAAAAGTGACATGACGAGACACCTATAACCTTTGTGTTGAGGAGAATACTTGAAGGATCTCGACACCTATAACCTGTGTGTTGAGGAGAATAACCTAAGAATGTACATAAAGCTGATCGAAATTGAAGTTTGTTAGTGTTAGAAGGCCTAAGGTTAGGAAAACATAAAAAAAAACCATGCACTCTAAGTGGCAAATAATTAGGTTCAACACAAAAAAAATTCATAAGGAGAGATATTGCCTAGGGATAGAGAGGGTAACCTGTTTATCAGGTAAACTGTACTACTGAAAGCTTCATACAAGTAAATCAAGGGTATACACGTATGAGTCAGCATGGAGAGACCAGATTCTATAACTTGTCTGTGTTTTTACTCAACAATACCATTTTTCTCAGAGGTGTAAGGACAAGTGAGCTTGTGAGAGATACCTCTTTGTGAAAGATAACATTTCAACGCTTGAAACTCACCCCATCCATCCATCTAAAGCAATTTTAATTTGACCCCAAGTATTCTTTCAGCTTGTTGGTGAAATTGAGGAAAAATTGTAGCAACATCTGACTTTTTCTTCAAAAAATAAAGCCATGTGTATCTAGTATAAGCATATGTAAAAACAACATAATAAGAGAAACCATTAGAACATACTGAAGCTAGCCCCCAAACATCTGCAGCCACCATCTGAAGAGGAGTAGTATATTCAGATTTACAATAGAAAAAGGCAGTTATGTTCTTTGACTATATGACAAGCAACACAATTAACCAAATTTTTATTATCACACATAGGTACATTACAATTAGTCAAAACTTTCTTAAGTGTAGTTAAACATGGATGCCCTAGTCTAGCATGCCATACAGCTAAAAGAATGAATTTGACAGCCGTAAGACGCTGTGTTAAAGTAGCAAGTATAGTAGATTTGATAGCAGCATTTAAATGCAACTTGTAGAGACCATCATGAACCAATCCTTGAAGAAGCACATCTCGAGTCTGCAAATCATGCATTTGACATCTAGTAGGAAAAAACTCAAACACCACTTGGCTGTCTTTTGCAAATTTAGACATAAAGATCAGTTTTTTAGTAATACCAGGTACAAATAAAAGAGACCTCACATACAACGGATGAGAACGAGTAAGTAAAGATGTCTAACCAGTATGAAGAATAGGTAAAACAAATCCATTACCCACAAACACTTTACTTGGGCCACTGTATGAAGTGCTTTGTTCCATTATTAAAGCAGAGTGAGTGAGATGATGTGTGGCACCAACGTCTGAATACTAATTATTTTCTCTAATAGTATTAGGCATAGCAACATAAGCTTAAGGATTAGGACTCAAGATAGAAGTAGTTGTTGAAGCACTTCCAGGCTGTGATGTTTGATAAAACTGTTGAACCATGCATTTGTAGGAGTTGGAGAAGGTGAGAAACCCAATTTTCATATAGAGCCATTGTAGGAGAAGACATTAGTAAACTAAATGAAGGCACCTATGATGGCATTGATGATCCATTACCAAACATACACAAATTTACTTGTGGAGGCCGATAATCAGTACTCTTGTAAGTAGTATCAAAACTATGATAGCAATAATCAACAAGATGCCTTATTTTTCCACAAAGCTGGCACTAAATAAAAGATCCAGACATGCGACCACGTCCCCAACCACGTGAGGAGTTCGAAGCAAGATGATAAGTAGGAGTTGAATCACTATCTACCACTAAAGTAGTCTGTTGATGAGTAACCATGTTCGCTGAACTAGGAATCTCAACTACAGCAGATTGTATTCGTGCTTCAGCATCAAAAAGCATAGTAGTAATATTTTGAACACTAAAAGGTAGTTGACTTGTTGTTATGACAGTTACAACTGATTCATACTTGGGAGATAGACCATTGAGAATGGAAATAACATGCTCATGCTCACTAATGATCTCACCACAACTAGCAAGACTATTACAGTAGCCTTTAACCTTTATCAAGAAATCCTTTATTAACAAATCTCCCTTGCACTGAGAATGGAGAGCACATCTATAAAACATTAACCTAGATGTGGTCTTACTACCATATATAGTAGCAAGTGTATTCCATATCTGTGCACTGGAATCCATGCTAATAAGTTGAGGTAACACACTTTGGCTAACAAAATAAAGAAGCCAAGATGCAAGCGCACTTTCCTGTTGCTCGTACAACAGAAAAGCAAGATTTTCTTGAAGCACACCATTTTCATCAGAGATCATCGATGGAGGAACAATAGTTTGAGGATCAAGAAAATGTTGCAGCTTGTAAGTTTTTATTGCAAGAAGTACCTGTTGACACCATAGCAAATAATTGGAGTCATCAAGAAGAATATTAATCTTCTTGGTAGAAAAGAAGCGACTATCAAAAACTGAATCAGAAACCATTGCTGGTGCAGTGGGAATAGCCATGAATGCTCCACAGGTCCTCAAAAATTTGTAAGGAGGGAGACTTCTGATACCATGTTAAACAATACAACAAAGATAGAAACAAAATGCTTAAAGTTTCATTTTCATTCGGTCTTTCATACCTAAGAATACTTGAACTAGGGTATTTATACAACAAAGAATACTTTTGCTACCAACAATAATATCAACACTAACCAAATTAACTACTAGTAATTGACTTACAATTAACTTAACAAACAATATTTATCTTAACATTTTGCATACCAAACATATACACCAAAATCATGTAATATTATATATATTATATATATTTTATAGACATACCAGAACTATAGTAATAAATAAAGTATATAATATTAAAATAAAAATTAATAATAAAAAATTATAGTCTAACAATGTCGAGTAATTAGAGCAACAATCAATGTAATCAATATTCATAGAATCAATGTAGACCAATTTATTTTTATTTTTATTTTTAAAGTTTTGTTAATATTTATTTTAATATTAATAATTTTTTAAAATGATTTAAGATGAAATTATATTTTTATTTTTTTAATTACTTTCATTGAAAATTACATTTTTTATATGAGAAATTTTTAAAATTTAAAAAATAAAGCATCATTTTAAAATTGTTAATATTTGTAGTTATTTTCTTTAGAAAAATGTTTTTTTTTTCAAAACTATTGAATAGAAAAAAATAATTTTATAAATCCCATGATAAAGACTTGGATTTACGTAGGAAGAAAAAAAATGAAGAAAGAGATTTTTGAAAGTGAGAAATTATAAAATTTATATTGAAATTGTGAAAAACATTTCGTTAATCAATGAATGTTGAGATAGGTTAATTGGGAAAGAAAACATACTAAATATTTCGTTACATCCCCATCTAACAAGGGTCGGTGCCTTAAAGGGACTTTTGTTGGAAAAGAAAAAAAAATCCCAACATCAAATACTACAAAATTAAAATTGAAATTTTTTTTGATGAAAACAAAAATACAATCGATTAATCTAGATTACAAGGATATTCTACAAACAAACTTATACATTTATTTCTATCAAAATCTTTATTATCTTCCCTTAAAATGTAATGTATATTCTTTAGATAATATTGAATCCATTTAACTAACGTCAAGTTAGAGGTCTTCGAAATAAACTCCTTTCCAAACTATCTATTTGCACCAAAACACCCTCGCATTGCTTACAAAACTATCAAATCATTAAGAATACTCAAAATTCTACCTAAAAAATGGTACATCTTCCCAACCTACAATTGAAGCCCAAAATCCACTCCTCAGCAG
The DNA here is from genome assembly GCF_007990345.1 of Gossypium hirsutum. NCBI lineage: Eukaryota > Viridiplantae > Streptophyta > Magnoliopsida > Malvales > Malvaceae > Gossypium > Gossypium hirsutum. The sequence continues at coordinate 3,324,208 of NC_053448.1, forward strand.
CAGTCAATCTTGAAGCCACTTTAATCAACCCATCGGTTTTTAACTGCAATCAACCATCTATCTGATTATACTTGCCGCCCAACACATGCGTTGTATTAGACTTAATGTTTGGAAAACGTACATAATATTTGGACCAACTATGCGATCGCTTGATAATATCTTCTTTATTCCATGTCCAACCTTGAAACATAAAAATTTCTCAATTAAATATTTAAACTAACTTTGCATCATTCAATTGGCCTCAAATTAATATGGCATACACAAGTCAACAAAATGGGTAGTGCATCAATAATATCATTAACTTTTGTGGGGCTTCTATCTATATTTAATATGGTCTAGTAGGTGGCAGCTGATTGAAAGGTACTGTCTGCGGTAAATATGGAGACACCACTCCATCTCTTGACTTGCAGCTTACAAATACTTTTCATTCTTTATTTGCTTTTAATATATCAAAATCTTCTGCGTATCATGAAAAAAATTAAAAGAAATTCATAAAAATTAAAATACAGGAAAATATCTAAAAAATAAGGCAAAACAACAAACACAAATAAATAGTAATATAAACTTTCATTGTCTAAAATATAAAAACATAATTAAATATTTAAATCAACTTTTAACTCAATCCAATGCAAATTTTAGTTGATAAAAACATTAACCCACGTAGACCATATGATTATATAAGTATATATATGGTAACACTACTTAATTACAAATTTTTATCTTTTTGAATTATAAGAGGAACTTGACCATCAGGCCAAACGAGGTTTCTTAATTATCACTTTAATTCTGCAAATTCCTTAACTCCATCTCTTCTTAACACTAACCACTAACCCCTTCTTCATCTGATAAAGCACACTGTTTTTGGGACCAATATTCTGCCCTTCCACCACATGAAAGTTGTAGTTATGAATGATGGCTGTTGCGGTAGCCTTCATCAACAGAAACGACACCTCTTTCCCCGGACAAATCCTTGGCCCCGCAAGGAATGCGCTAAATTTAGTTGGCGACTCTCGTTTAATCTTCCCATCTTCACTAATCCATCTTTCTGGCTTGAACTCATAGCAATCTTCTCCCCATAAGCTTTCCATCCTTCCCATTGCATGTATTCCAATTAGGATTCGGGTGTTTTGATCGACCCGATGACCGCTCGGAAGAAAGTCCTGCTTTGTACATGTTCTGAATTCGAACGGAACCGGTGGATGTAGTCTTAGGGTTTCGCACAACGCTGCATGAAGATATGTTAGCTTACTCAACTCGTCGTAGTTGGATGGTATTTGCAAGCCCCCCTCTACTTGTGTCATTGATAAGTGTCTCTTTATTTCTTCTCTGATCTTGTTTTCAACCATGGGTGCCTTGGAGATGAGATAAAAGAACCAAGTGAGAGTTAAATTGTAAGTACCATCACTGGCAAACAAAAAATGTACAAGGTTGTCTCTTATAAGACTGTCTTTTGGTGTTGGGCCTGTTATCTCATGTCCTGTCAGGTAACAGTTCAAGAAATTGAAATCATTCTCTTCATTTGAGCCTGAGGATGCCACTGATTTCTTGGATTTGTGGCGTTGGGTCGATATAAATTGTGTTAAAAGATCATCGAAAGCCTTCCAAGCATCACTCCGTTTCTTCTCTTTTCCAATCTGAAGCCAACTCTGCAACTTCCAAAGACTGTCAGGCATTACATATCTGTAAAAAGCTGCCTCAAAAGTATCACTCACGGCTTCGTGGAATCGATTCTCAGGGAATTCAATGGAGAGCAGCCCAGGGTTGAAGCCCACGCCCATTATGCAACCAATGTCAAACGCATGCCTTACCAACAAATCTTGCAAGTTCACCACCATCTCTCGTCCAGAAACATATTCAAGAACTTTAACAAGCGCTTCCTCTATACTTGATGGAGAACCTTTGAAAGTGATTGCCGGAACTGAGGGTGATTCAAGAAAGCATGGAAAGCTCTGCGGTGACGTTTCCATGCCTCACCGTCGGAATTGAAAAGTGCTTCGCCGAAGATATCAAACTGCTTCAGCCATTCAGGACCTTTCAAATAAACAGAACTGTTGGAGCTCAATATAGAACGCACATTCTCGGGATCCGAGGTAGCTAAGTAGCTAGTGTTAGTAAACCAAAGTCCTGTATAAAAGAAGGTGCCACTGCTTCGTCTGAGGGTTTGGGCATCTTTATCGTGAGGGCGATGGATGTTAAGAAGTAACGTGGGAATCATCCCAACAAGTGGCCAGTTTCGAGGGAGGCCATTGTTGTCTACGAAATGATAGAGAAAACAAAGAAAAATTATTCCAAAAACCATAAATCCAAGATATACAAACAGTACTGCCATCATGTTCTTAGAAAGAGTTTAAGCTGCTTAGGACATATACTCAGTCACCAGTCGGGACACTATATATAGATTTAGCATTTAGCCTTCGTCTTCTTCTCTACAAGTCACAATCAGAACAGCTTATATTGTCTTTGAAATGAAAAATTCCCATTTATATCATATTGTCAAAGTAGCCATAATACTACTCACCCAAAATAGTATATAATATTATAAAGATCAATATCATGCTTTTATGAAACACGGAAATATTTACTAGGGAAGAACATACCAATGTGGGAAACCATAAAGTTCAACGAAAATTTAAATTAAAAAATTTCTGTTAAAATGAAAAAATATTTAAGATTTATATATATATTACGTTTTCAATATAATTTTGGATAATTATTTGATATAAATACAATATCTCATAAAGTGTTTTAATTTCAATATTAAATCCACTCCAATTAATTTTTTTTTGTAACACCCCTGACTTGACTTAGGAGTTTCGACAAAGTCAAAAGCGTTACATTCAATCACCGAGGTGATCCTGTAAGAACATTCTTTTTACTTGAGTTGATTTATGTGAATATCATTTTTTTTAGAAAAAACATTCATTAATTTAAACCAGCTTTACTTATCAATTCAATTACAATATTGTTGAGGTGTAATTTTGAAAAAACGATTAGGTTTTAAAGAGTTTTTATCAAAACATTTAAGTATTTATAAAGTAACGGAAAAACATTTTAAAGTAATGGTTTTCTATATCGAAAAGCATGCAAATATCAGATTTTTTTTAACCAGATGTCATGCTTTAAAATAAATAAGTTAAAGAATTTCAAATGTCCATTACAGAAAACAAGAAAATACTTAATAATTTCAATCCCAAAATTAAATAATTAAAGATAGCTTTAATAGAATCTTTTAATATAACGACAAAGGAAAATGAGTTGCTAGTCCGAGCCCCTCTGATGCCATTTCGAGTTCTAGTTTTCTGTGCTACTTGAGAGGTAAGGAAAAGGGGGAGTAAGCATACGACAGCTCAATGTGAGACTAATCTTAAATCATTATATATAATCATGCAAACAGTAAACTATTTAATTTATAGCATAAATAACAATTTAAGCATGATATAAGGAACAAATATTAAATCAATGCATATGTAGAATATATTTATGATGTAATGCAAATACAAATTTCCCATCCAGTCCATCCTAACCGCCCTTGGGCAATGCTTGACACACCATCTCACATAAAAAATTGACCATCCCTGATTTGTGTTTCAGATGACGATGACCATTCACTTGACAAAAAGTACACTATAATATCATAATCGTATAATTATCATACATTCGTAATTTACTTATATATAACAATTGATATACTATATGTAGTTAAACACGTATTGTTTGTGACCACTCCTCTTGAAAATCCAGGTTAGCCAATCCCAAAAGCTTTGGATCATAGAATTGTTAACCCAAGAAAGATCTAACATTTGCCATAAATCTATTTCTGCAGGACAAAACCGAAAGACATGGGATACATCCTCTTCCCCAGATCTGCACCGAGGGCATACAGTATCATCAGCAACTCGTTTAGATCTCAAATTGACTAAAGTAGGCAGATAATTCCAGGAGACTCTCCAAATTGTAATTATAATCTTAGAGGGTAGCTGTAGATTCCATAGTTTTTTAAAGAAATTTTTCCCATCGGCTTGTATTAATAAATTATTAGGATCCAAGCTAGCATTTTGTAATAGTTTGTAGGCGCTCCTAACTGAAAACTCCCCAGACAGCTCTCCCTTCCACACCTGAAAGTCGACACCTAGGTTTTTCGCCAGAGGGATTTGTAAAATCTTTTGAGCAATATCTGCTAAAAAGGTACTTTTCACTAGATCTATCTTCCACGAATTATTCGTAGCATCGATTAAATCAGAGACTAACTTCACTTCACTATCGTTTCTGTGATTCCAGCCATCTGTATCTTTTCCTGGTATCCAATGGTCATCCCAAACTAAGATTCCATTACCTCTTCTTACTCTCCAGCCCAACCCTCTTCGTAGTAAATCTTTTGCAGCCCAGACATTCTTCCAGGTAAGTGAGGGTAAGTTGCCTAATTGTTCATTAAGAAAGTTTGAATGCGGATAATACTTAGCTTTAAGAACTTTTGCCAATAAGGAATTCAGATAAGTAATAAGGTGTCAACCTTGCGTAGCTAATAACGCGATATTAAACTGACAAAAATTTCGAAATCCCAGACCTCCATTTTCCTTCAAAATACAAAGGTTCCTCCATGCACACCAATGTATACCCCTTTTCATGTGTCATTTTTGCCACAAAAACTTAGCAATAATATTCTCCAGCTCAACACATAACGTTTTAGGTAAAAGGAAGCAAGCCATAGTGTAAGTTAGGATGGCTTGTAAAATAGACTAAATAAATACTTCCTTCCATCATTGCGATAGCTGCCTTGTACTCTAGTGATCCTTGCGATAGCTGCCTCGTACTCCAGTGATCAATTTGCTTCTTAATTCGATCTTTTAAATTCTAGAACGACTCTTTTTTCTTCCTGCCTATCATATTAGGCAACCCTAGGTAACGCTCCGGGTCAATCGAGCTTCTAACTCCCAATATATTCACCACCCCTCTTGTTTCAACTTTAGATGTATTTATGCTAAAAAAGACAGTTGATTTTTCAAAATTAACACTCTGCCCTGAACACATTCTGTACTTTTTGAGAATTTCTTTTAAAACATTAGCTCCTCTACTAGTTGCTTCACTAAATAAAATGCAATCATCTGCAAAAAATAGGTGCGATACCTGTGGACCACTCCTACTAGCTTTTTCTCCTCTCAACAATCCTGCGTTCATTGCAAGACGCATAAGACTAGATAAGCCTTCCCCACATAAAAGAAAAATAAAAGGGCTAAGCGGATCCCCTTGACGCAACCCCCTTGTCGGTTGGAAATTCTCCTATTTGAATCCATTTACCATAACCGAATAGGAAACAGAAGTTATACATTCCATTATAGTTTCAATCCAACTGCAATCGAAACCCATTCTTGTCATGATTGCTTTTAAAAATTCCCACTCAGCTCTATTATATGCTTTACTCATGTCAAGCTTCACTGCCATAAATCCTTTCTGCCCCACTCTCTTCTGTTTCAATGTGTGTAGAATTTCATAAGCAAGAAGAACATTATCCGAAATCAGCTTCCTTGGTACAAAAGTGCTCTGCGCCACATTAATACATTTCTCAATAACTCCCCTAAGCCTATTGGCAATAGCTTTCACCATAACTTTATAAATCACATTACATAGGTTGATTGGTCTGAACTGCTTCATATTAACCGGATTAGCAAATTTTGGAATGAGTACAATATGTGTAGAGTTTACCTGTTTGAAGCCCTTATCCTCATTCAATAATTGTAAGCAAAATTTGATGACATCATTTCCAACAATGTGCCAACATTTTTGATAAAATAAAGCTTGTAAACCATCTTCTCCTGGGGCTTTTATAGGTTTTATCTCAAACACTGTTGTTTTAATCTCTTCCTTTGTATAGACAACTGTAAGAAATCGATTATCCTCCTCAAAAATACATCAATAAATTCCGGACAGCAAATGATCACAACTTCCCCTTCTTTTCGTCATAAATAAATTTTGGAAATAGGAACATACAATTCCTTCAATATCTTAAATGATCTCCGCTTCTCTTCCTTCTCATCCTGTAATTTGTGAATCAGGTTCCTCCGTCTCTGTTGCGTGGCTTGACCATGAAAGAAAGTAGTATTCATGTCTTTATACTTCAGCCAATTTATGCGTGCTCTGTTCCCAGTAGCATTCATCCTTATCTATTTCAAGATTCAATTGAAACTTTGTGTCAATTAACTCAGCCAAATTATGATCGTCTCTTTCAGCTGCTAAGAGTTTTGATACCCTATCTGTGAGAAATGCCTTTTGTTTCTTCCGATCAACTTGGATTCGACCAGCCCAACTCCTCAAACCATGCTTTAGCTTCTCTAATTTTTGCATCAAATTCCCTGATGATGTCTCCCAAGTGTTTTTAACCTCTTCTTTGAACGATTCCTCCAATGTCCACCGGACTTCAAATTTAAAAGCTTTCTCTGTTACCCTTAGTGTTTCATTCTTTGTATTAACTAAAAGGGGACAGTGATCAGAGAAAGAATAAGTAAGATGTTGAATAGTTACCTTAGGAAACATGGCCATCCATTCTTCATTTGTAACACTTTTATCAAGCCTCTCACGTATATTTGTCTCGGGTATGTTTTCCCTCTCCCATGTTAACCATCTCCCATAGAACCCTACATCCACTAGGCTGTAATCTGTTAGAACATTGCGAAACAACTTCATTCTTCTTTCATCTCTAGGTACTCCACCCTTCTTTTCATAGCCATACAATATTTCGTTAAAATCTCCACAAAGAAACCACGAGAATCTTTCTCCAGAATATAAATTTCTGAATGCAGCCTAATAATTATTTCTATCATGTACATATGGGGACCCATAGAAACCAGTAAACCTCCATTTACCTCGAATATCATTATCGTCTATCACCACATCAATATACCTTTTTGAGTACTGTCGTAACGTAACACACACCTCTGATTTCCATGCCAAACATAATCCTCCTCTAGAACCTTTTGGATCGACTTTAATCCCATTGCCATACCCGCAGCTGTAACGGATTCTTTCCATTTGATTTTTAAATATCTTTGTCTCCATGAAGAAGACTATTTGGGGATTTTGTGACTTCAGCATATGCCGAAGTCTTCGTACTGTCCGTGGACTCTCCAATTCATGAACATTCCAACTTAGTAGTTTAATTGCGTCCAGTCAGCTTGCCTATTGGCAGCCGCCGATACAAAGTTATTGACCTCCGGTACTCTCTTATTCTTGCCCACTAGAGAATTCTCACTCACCAAAACTATCGTTTTTTCCATCTCCCCTCTATTCCTTTTTTTTTCTTTCTTCGCCAATCAAAACATCATCCTCCAGATCATGCTCCATATCAGTTAGCGCTTGATCTGACAATAAATTTTTTCCCTTATGATTTTTGAAATTCTTTCGGCCTTCCAAGCTAAAACCCAAAACTAGGTCAAAAATATTTCCTTACCCAGCTAATTTATTTTCACCAGTCCACGGATTGTTCCCAATCATCTAAAAACCTTCACTATCTTCTTTCAATTTCCCATCCCTTTCTTCCCTTAACCACACACTATTAAATATTGCAGCCCTCAGTGACTGGGCTCGTAATGATAGATCCTAACCCATTTTAGCTACTTCCACCCCTAGCGCCATCTTTGCCTCATAAAAGGAATCGTTATGTCCCAATCGACCATAATAAAAACAAAAAAAGGGACAGACGCTCATACCTGAACTTTACATAAGTACAATTCCCACAGAACAAAATTGTTTTCTCCTTTTTAACGGTCGTCACACATCAATCCTCACTCTTACCCGTATATAATTCCTATTTTCTTTCCCCATATTCGATCCATCATATTCAATAAATTCACTTACAAAGTTTCCCAACTGAACTGCCAAGTTTTTTGAGAAAAGATCAATGGGGACATCATGTATCTGGACCTAAAAAGGCACCGTGAACAGTGAAATTTTGAGAGGATCTTCTCCCCACTATAACTTATGTAACACTAGCAAATGGTTATTGAATGTCCATGGAGACCCCTTCAACACCCTATCCAAATCCATGACATGGTAGAATTGAAACAGAAATCTTTTTTCTCCTAAATCTCGTATATGAACTCCCTTAATTGGATGCCAAAGATTTGCCATGGTATTTTCATTACAAGAAAATGAATAATACTAGCATTTAGAGAACATCCTACTAACCTGAAAATCTCCTTTCCTCTTTCTGTATTCGGATCTAATTTGACTTGTAGGATTGCATCTTCCTCTTCATTGATTGTTAACCCTGCTAACTCATCTTCCATTGATTTCAAGCGTAAATTCCAACCACTATACTGCTATACTAGCCAAGAAAACCTGCATTTTAGAGTTACGCCGCCGCCACTCCACTTTCAACAAGAACAAAGACCAAGAAAAATAAACGTGCCAAAAAGGGTAGACTAGAGACGTGCCAGAGAGGGCAGACATTTTACCTACATACTTGAAATTGTTAATATTTATAGTTATTTTCTTTAGAAAAAATGTTTTTTTTCAAAACTATTGAATAGAAAAAAATAATTTTATAAATCCCATGATAAAGACTTGGATTTACGTAGGAAGAAAAAAAATGAAGAAAGAGATTATTGAAAATGAGAATTATAAATTTATATTGAAATTGTGAAAAAATATTTCGTTAACCAATGAATGTTGAGACAGGTTAATTGGGAAAAAAAACATACTAAATATTTCGTTACATCCCCATCTAGCAAGGGACGGTGCCTTAAAGGCACTTTTGTTGGAAAAGAAAAAATGTTCCTAACATAAAATACCACAAAATTAAAATTGAGATTTTTTTTTGGTGAAAACAAAAATACAATCAATTAATCTAAATTATTAGGATATTCTACAAACAAACTTAAACCTTTATTTTTATCAAAAGTCATCTTAGTTATATGATCATCTTCTTTGTTATCTTCCCTTGAAATGTAATGTAGACTCTAATGACGTATATTCTTTAGATGGTATTGAATCCTTTTAACTAACGTCGAGTTAGAGGTCTTCAAAATAAACTCCTTTATAGCTTCAATGACTTCCAAGCTATCTGTTTGCAGCAAAACACCCTCACATTACTTACAAAACTATCAAATCATCAAGAATACCCAAAATTCTACCTAAAAATGGTACATCTTCCCTATTAGAGTAACTAATAAGACAGTTAATTAGTTAGTTAGTTAACTATCAGTTAGCTGTTAGTACATGTTAGTTAAAGTCAGTTTATGATTAGTTAAGTTTGCTATTATAAATATATGAACAGCAGTTGTACTGAGGATGATCTTAATAGAATGAATATTTCCATAAGAATCTTAGTTTAACATGGTATCAGATGTTTAATTCTTTTTCCTGAGGATACCTTCTTGAACTCTTATGTTCTTTATGGCTCTGCCTTCTAGTCCATCTGCTGTGCAGTCTGCTACACCAGTGATGGCTTCAAATTTTCCTGATGGCGTTATTGACAATCAGTTCTTTTCTACCAAGAAAATCAGTGTTCTACTCGATGATAATAATTACTTGTTGTGGCGTCAACAAGTTCTTTTGGCGATCAAAATGTATAAGCTTCAACATTTTCTTCACTCTCGCACTGTACCTCCTCATCAGCAGGTTACGGATGAGAATGGAGTCTCTTTGGAGAATCTTGACTTTACTCGATTTGAATAACAAGACAGTGCTCTGGCCTCATGGCTTCTGTCTTCTGTAAGTACGGTTGTCCTACCACATCTCATTGGGCTGGATACTAGTGTTCAAATATGGAATGCTATTGTTACATTGTATGACAGTAAAACCACGTCTCAATTGATGTCTTACAAATGGGGTCTACATTTCCAACGTAAAGGTGATCTTTCTATGAAAGATTTCTTAATGAAAATCAAGAGTTATTGTGATAGTCTTGCTGGTTATTGAGAGGTTATTAGTTAACATGAGCATGTTACTTCTATTCTTAATGTGCTGCCACCCGAATATGAGTCGGTTATTACAATTATCACTGCTAGTCAGGTGCCTTATAATGTTTAGGGTGTAACTACTATACTTCTTGATGCTGAAGCATGACATCATGTTACCATATTTGAGACTCCTAGTTTAGCTAGTTTGATATCTCATCAGTCTACAAATGCTGTTGTTGATAGTGTTTCTGCACTAGTCTATCGTCCCTCACAAATGCTCGAGGACGAGGGCATGGTCGCTCATATGGATCGCGAGTTCAAAGTCAACTATGTGGAAAACTTGGTTTCTTATGGATCGATATTACTATAGATTTGATACCTCATATAAGAGTATAGGCTACAGATCTCCTATGGCTCCACAAGTGAATCTCTGCATGGTTAGACCTGGTTCTTCGATTACGCATTGGATGATATCTATGCCTGTTGCATCTGCTACTAGCTCAAGTTCTTAACCAGGTTTGTTCTGTCCGCCTGTTTCAGTTAATAGCTGGTCTAATCTATTTGTGCATAATTCTTCACAGTATGGCAATGTATCTTCTTTAGCATCGTCTTCAGCAGCTCCACAGTCTCAGCGTACCTTGCAACCCCTGCAACAGTGGCAGACAATGCGTGGTATCCTGACTCAGGTGCAACACATCATCTAACAAATTCAGTTCCCTCACTAGGTGAAAATTTGCCCTACAATAGTCCAGGTAAAGTGTATGTTGGTAATGGTAATGCACTTCCTGTCATGTCTATGGGTCAATTATCATTGCTTACTCGATCACAGCCCTTATTCATGAAATCACAGTTTCTTGTACCTGGAATAACCAAAAATCTACTATATGTGTCTAAGTTTACAAAGGATAATCAAGTGATATTTGAGTTTTATCTTACACAGTGCTAAGTTTGTGATCTGAAAACCAATGAGGTTTTTCTTCGAGGCTCGGTGCATGATGGGCTGTACAAGTTGCACTTAAATGGATTTTTCTCAACAATGTTGTCTTCTGGTTCAGCGCAGTGCTTTACTGTTAATGTCATGGTGCCTTTAAGTATTTGACATTCTAGGTTAGAACATCCTTGTAATGCTACTCTTAAAAAGGCACTACATCAGTGTAATATACCATTTAGTGCAAATAAAGATTTTTCTTGTTGTACTACTGGTCACTTAGGAAAGGAACATAAACAATCGTTCCATTAGTCACTTTCTGAGTATACTATGTCATTGCAACTAGTGGTTGCTGATGTTTGGGGGCCAGCTCCAGTTGCTTCTAACGGGTTTCGCTATTATGTTGCCTTCACAGATGCATATTCAAGGTATACATGGGTTTATTTTTTGCAGAAAAAATCAAATGTGCTTACTGTGTTTCCACTCTTTCATAGACAAGCTGAAAGAGCTTTGGGGTGCAAACTTAAAGCCTTACAAATAAATAGGGAAGGACAATTTCAGGTTCTGAAGAGGTATTTGTCCCAACAAGGAATCATGCAGCGTGTTACATGTTTGTATACTTCACAACAAAATGGATTAGTTGAACGTAAACATAGAAAAATTGTTGAAGCTGGTCTCTCCATGCTGGCTCATGCAACTATGCCTGTAACCTACTGGAATGATGCCTTCAGCAGTGCAGTATATTTGATAAACAGGTTGTCTTACTCTCCTTTAGGCATTTCACCCTATGAAAAGCTTTTTCAAGAGCAACCAACTTATTCATTCCTTAGAGTGTTTGGCTGCTTATGTTTTCCTAACCTTCGAACATACAACACTTCCAAACTACAGTATAGGTCAACCCCATGCACGTTTTTAGGGTATTCACCATGTCATAAAGTGTATCGTTGTCAAACTACTGATGGAAGGGTCTATATTTCTCGTCATGTTACATTTCATGAAAACAAATTTCTATTTAAAAGTCTCAACTCTAAGTTTGAGTCTTCTATACCTTCTTTTTCTTCGCAGTCTAGTTCTAAACTTCTTGTTATGACACCAGATCATACAATTTGTGTTTCTACAGTAGCTACTAGTTCAAGAGTTGATCGTGTTAATTCCTTGAATGTGGCTCCTGTGCTCAGTGCTGCTAGTCCAATACAGTCCCCTTGTGTAAGTTCTAGCTCTAGGAGGTCTAGTTCTGATAGGCCAAGTGTGTCCTCACCATCGCCTGCTATTCTAGTCAATTCTCATACAATGGTTACACGTAGCAAGGCTAGTATTTTTAAACCCAATGCCTACCTAAGTAAAGCAGTCTGTTTATCCAATGATACTCCTGCTGACATCCATGAAGTAATGCGTGATGAGTGTTGCGAGCAGTGGTACATAATGAGTTACAGGCTCTTTTTCAAAATAAAGCATGGACTCTTTGCCATCTGCTTGTTAATAGGAAGGTCATTGGATGCAAATGGCTGTTTAAAGTGAAAAAGAAGGCTGATGGGATTGTGGAAAGGTATAAGGCACGATTGGTGGCTAAAGGTTTTTCTCAACATGCTAGATTTGATTTTTGAGACACATTTAGTCCAGTAGTTAAAGCAAAAATTGTACGAACTGTCCTTGCTATTACAATCATGAAGGGCTGGTCGTTAAGGCAAGTTGATGTGAATAACGCCTTTCTCAATGGGAACCTAACAGAAGAGATATATATGGATCAACCAACTGGGTTTGAAGTAGCATGTAACAATGGCTAGAAACTTGTTTGTCGACTGACCAAGGCATTGTATGGTTTCAGGCAAGCTCCTCATGCATGGTTTCAGACATTAAAGTAGTATCTAGTGGATCAACTTGGTTTTCGTACATCGAAAGCTGATCCTTCACTATTTATTCGGGCCTCGTCTGGACAGCTCTTGCTACTTCTGGCTTATGTGGACGACATATTTGTCACAAACAGCTCAATTACAAGTATAAACAAAGTGATACACCAGCTTCAAAATAAGTTTGCCCTTAAAGACATGGGTAGGCTTAATTTTTTCTTGGGCGTTAAAGTGCAACATACACCTCAGGGACTGTTGCTTAATCAGAAGAAATATATCTCAGAGATATTTCACAAAACCGGCATGGCAGGAGCAGCACCCACGCCTACACCCATGGTGAGCACTCCCAAGCTGGTTGCATCAGATGGGAGTCCTCCATTTGCTGATGGTCACTTGTATCGAAGTACAATTGGCATGCTTCAATATTTGTGTATTGTATGTCCTGACTTAGCGTTTTGTGTGAACAAACTCAGTCAGTATATGAACTATAACACCCCTTACCCTTATCCAACATCAGAATAAGGTACGAGGCATTACCAGAACACATACACTTGTAAACGTATTTAACCGAGTTATAAAATTCCATCTAAATTAAAACTTTCAAAATTATTGACATGCTTCTATAACTTTTCACAATATATCCTCAAAATATTATGATCATAATAATTAGGGCCTATAAGACTTGATACATACTCATGCAATTCAATGCTTCATTTCCATTTCATTCAATTCGCAATTTCTCATGCTCACAATTTAAATCATATTACTAGCAATTTCCATTTAATTCACGTACAATTCAATGTCATTAAGTTCAACACTAATACGTATTTACCATTTAACTCAACGTTTATCGATTATACCATTCATTAACACATTTATGAAATTCTCAATTTTGCAATGAAAATATCACTTTAGCTTAAATAACACCATCCTTAATCAAATTAGGGAACGGTTACGGAAAATTGAGTACTTCACTTCCACTTTGCCATAGTATAACTATGGTCTTACGTATGATCACTTATCACTTGTCCTTGATCAGATAAGTGTAGCTAAGCTACCACTTATCACTTGTCGCTTGTCACTGATTAGATAAGTGTAGCTAATGCTACCAATTATGACTTATCACTTGTCACTGATCAGATAAGTGTAGCTGAAGCTATCACTTATCACTTGTCACTTGTCACTTGTCACTAATCAGATAAGTGTAGCTAAAGCTACCACTTATCACTTATCAGAAGTACTTAAATCTGACGTTTCGCTCAATTTGATCATTTATTCGGTTTTTGCATTTTTCTTTTATTCTCATTTCAACAATAAATATATTTCATCATAAATTATATAATTCATGAAATTAACATTTAATCATTAAATTTCAGCCATATGAACTTACTATTTCAACTCATAACTTATAAATTTAACGTGGCATAATCTAGCCACTACTTGGCCAAAGCCTAAGCATGTACACCAAATATGTTAGCCAAATACACATATAACATAAGCATTATAAGCATGGATGAGCACAACATTTATTCATGTATCACGCTTACCAACATGTGTAAATTCATAACCATTCATGACATTATTTCATGCCAAATCATATAACGAATATACCATACACATACTATGAAACTTTATTTTCACAAATGAGCTTAAACCATGACCAATAATGAACATATATAAGCATCATTTCTATTTCATCGTTTATCAATTATAATCAAGCTTATGACCAATTACACACAAATCATTCATATATTTCTCAATTTTCCTCCTCCTCCTCTCCATTCCACATCCTTAATGTGTATAACACACTTAAACAACATTAGCTATAATTTCACTATTCACTGACATGTATATTCAAGGCTGTTTATCTGAGTCAGAGTCACTAAATTATTTTTATCCGGAGCTACAGAGCTCCAAATTAATATCCGTTAATTTTCCCTGAAACTAGACTCACATAACTTCTTATCATAAAATTTTCAGAATTTTTGGTTCAGCAAATAAGTACATTTTATTCTTTAAAGTTTCCCCTGTTTCACTATTTGATAGTTCCGAACCCTCTTCACTAAAAATTAATTATCTCATTCTACAGAATTTGGATAATATTCTCGTTTGTTTATTTTGAAAATAGACTCATTCAAGATTCTAAAAATATAAAGTTTATCCCATAATTATTTTTTTACAATTTTTAATTATTTTCCAAAGTCAGAACAGGGGAACTCGAAATCATTCTGACCTTGTCTTACAAAATTAATTACATCTCATGATTTTCAATTCCATTGCTTATAGCATTTATTTTATGAGAAACTAGACTCAATAAGCTTTAATTTCATATTTTATTCATGTTCTAATTCAATTCCCAAAATTTTTTGTAATTTTTCAAAGTTAGACCACTGCTGCTACCCAAAACTGTTTTAGTGTAAAATATTGATTACCAATTTGACCCTAAACTTTTAATACATGACAATTTCGTCCCTAGGCTAGGAAAATAAAATTCTTGGAATATAATCCTTCATTCAAGACTAATAATTCTCATACATATCAATAACAGCCCATGGATTCCATGAAATTTTAGAAGTTATCCACAATTTCAATACTTTTCAATTTAATCCCTAAAACATGTTTTCATCTAAAATTCTTTAATAAAAAACCTTTAAACATCCATTAACATCTCAATTTCATCATAAAATAACAAAAATCATATGAACTTATTATTGGTATCTTCCAAAACTTTCAACAAAATGAGAAACTAGTAGAATACTAAGTTGGACGTAATTGTAAAAGTCTAAAAATATAAAAACTTCAAGGAAAAAGCAAGAATTAAACTTACTTGAAGCCAAAATATGGAAGAACAGCTCTAAACCCTCTTCCATGGCTGTATCCACCGAAATTTCAAGAAGAAATGGTCTTGAAATCCTTAAAATAAAATTTGGCCACATAAACTTTTTTGTAATTCTAATTTTATCCTTAAATACATAAAAATCTTAGATTTTTTTTAACGGTATGCCATCTCAGCCACTTAAATTGGTCCATTTTATCTTTTAGCCCTTCCTTATTTAATTGTTAAGCTATTTAATCACTTTAGCAAGTTTTGCATCTTTTCAATTTAGTCCTTTTTAATTAATTAACTGCCGAAACATTAAATTTTCTGATGAAACTTTAACACTACCATATTGACAGTTCGTAAATATTTATAAAAATATTTACAGCTCGGTTTATAACATCGAGGTCTCGATACCTCTTTCCTCAATTTCTTGACTTAATAAATTTTTATAAAACACAAATTACTAATTCAAAAATCTCTTAAAAATCATATTTGGCTCGTAATTATTAATAATGAAATTTACGAGCTTATTTTCTGAATTTGATGATCTCGTACCACTGTTTTCAACATTCCTGAAAATCGGGCTATTACATGAACTCACCTAGTGATACTCATTGGAAGGCAATTAAGCGTGTGTTGAGATACCTCATAGGGACTATGGATCATGGTTTGTTCTTCTCAAAAGGTCAATTTGAGTTAGTATGCTACTCTGATGCTGAATGGGCTGCCTCTGTTGAAGATCGACGCTCTACCACAGGATATGTGGTTTACCTAAGACCAAACCCAATTGCATGGTGTTCCAAGAAGCAAGCAGTAGTATCCAGGTCCTCATCTGAAGCAGAATACCGCAGCATAGCAAATTGTGTATCTGAGTTGCTATGGGTTAAGCAGTTGTTAGATGAAATTGGTATGTCAGTTTGTCAGATACTAGTGGTCTGGTGTGACAATACTTCTACAGTCACCATGGCTGCAAATCCCACTCATTATGCTCGAATGAAACATGCTGAGATTGATCATCACTTTGTTCGTGAAAAAGTACTTGATGGTGTGCTGCAGGTCAATTTTGTTCCATCCACAAGACAAGTTGCTGATGTTCTCACAAAGTCGATTCTTCCAAAATAGTTTGCTACATTTAGACAAGACTTGCAAATTCGTTCCAGTGATGTTGGTATTCAAGTTTAAAACCTTCAAAGAAAACCGAGAGAATGTTAATGTAACTAATAAGACAGTTAATTAGTTAGTTAGTTAACTATCAGTTAGCTGTTAGCACATGTTAGTTAAAGCCAGTTTATGATTAGTTAAGTCTGCTATTGTAAATATATGAACAACAGTTGTACTGAGGATTATTTTAATAGAATGAATATTTTCACAAGAATATTAGTTTAACATTCCCAACCTACAATTGAAGCCCCAAATCTACTCCTCTCAATCATTTCTCAAGACTCGCCAGCAGCAGTCAATCTTGAAGCCACTTTAATCAACCCATCGGTTTTTAACTGCAACCAACTATCTTTCTAATTATACTTGCCGCCCAACACATGCGTTGTATTAGAATTAATGTTTGGAAGACGTACATAATACCTGGACCAACTAAGTGATCGCTTGATAATTTACCTTTATAAAACATAACATAATTAAATATTTAAACTAACTTTGCATCATTCAATTGGTAAAGTCAAACTAAAATTAATATGACATAGACAAGTCAACAAAATGGGTAGCGGATCAATAATATTGTAACAGCCCGATTTTGGGTCTAGTCAGAACAATGGTTTTGGGACCACAAATCTGACGAGGAAAAATGTAATGGCCTGAATTTTCAGAGGTGTCGGAACGGTGATTTGAGATCACTAAATTTGACAAATGGGTAGAAAATATTATTAATTTAGTGAGTATAAGTTAAATGTGAAAATTTTTGAAATAGTGAATAGTGCACTAGAAATAAATATTAAAATAATTAGAATCGAAAATGAGGTATTGAGATCTCGGGGATTTTAAACCAAGCTATAAATATTTTTATAAATATTTATGGAGTGTTAAAAAGTTAGTATTAAATTTTCGTTAAGAAATTTTAAAGTTCCAATAATTAATTGAACAAAAAGGACTAAATTGTAACAAATGCAAAATTATGGGAAATGAATAAATAGCTTAAATGATAAAAAGGAAGAGGGCTTAAAAGGCAAATAGACCCAAGGTCTATCTGGGCTGGATGGCAAAGGCATGAAATCAGCAACAAAGTAAGGAGAATTAAGGGCAAAATTGGAATATTGCAAAATTTACTTAATAAAGTTAGGACCAAAGTGGAATTATCTAGATTTCTCTTTATTTTTCTGCATTCTCATCAGCTAAAACACCATAGAAGGGTTTCCTCAAGCTGGTTCTTCATATTTTTACTGCAAGTAAGTTCAACTCTTAAATTATTTCTAGAATTTTTGTGTTTTTGTGACTTTTACAACTAGGCCCACTTGTTGTATTCATTAGTTTTTGGTTCTATGAAAGATGTTGAAAGTTACTATGAATACATGTTGGAATTATATGATGATTTAGCATGGAATTAGAGCTTTAAATTGTTTATATGCTGATTTTATTGAAAGAATTGAATAGAAAGTGAATGTTTGGGACCTAATAGTAAAAGAGTTTGAAGTTAGGGTTATATGTGGAAATTTTGAAGTTCAATAGTTGTGAAATAATTTATAATGTCTAGTTAAATTACTAATTGAGAAAATTTAGCTTAACTGAGGGGTTAATTGAGCAAGGACTGAATTGTATGAACTGTGAAATTTGGGGCAAAATGGAAATTAACATTTTACACTAAAACAGTTTGGACAGCAGTAGTGGTTTAACTTTGAAAAATCACCAAAAATTCAGTTTTGAACTGAATTGTATTGAGTTTAGTTTCTCATAGAAGAAACAGTGTAAGTAATTGAATTGTAAATTATGAGATATAATAAATTTTGTGAGACCATGTCAGAATGATTTTGGGTTCCCCTGTTCTGACTTTGGAAAATCATAAAAAATTGAAAAGAAATAATTATGAGTTATAATTTATATGCTTAGAATCCTTAATAAGTCTATTTTCAAAGTAAATAAACAGAAACATCATCTGAATTCTACACAATTAGATTATTTATTTTTAGTTAAGAGTGGTTGGAATTGTCAGACACCAAAACTGGGGAAATTTTAAAGAATAAACTGTACTATTTGGCTGAACCAAAAATTCTAAAAATTTTATGGTAAGAAGATATGTGAGTCTAGTATTAGGAAAAATTAACGGATCTTAATTTGGAGCTCTGTAGCCCTTAATAAAAATAATTTAGTGACTCTAACTCAGACAGATAGCTTGAATTTACGTGCAGGAAAAATAGTGATAGTATGGATAATGTTGTTTTAATGTGTTATACACATTAAGGATGTGGAATGGAGAAAAGGAGGAGGAAAATTGGGAAATATATGAATGATTTATGTATAATTGATCATAAGCTTGATTATAATTGATAAAAGATGAAATAGAAATTATGCTTATATTTGTGCATTATTGGTCATAGTTTAAAGTCATGTGTGAAAATAAAGTTTCATAGTATGTGTGTATGGTATATTCGGTATATGATTTGGTATGAAATAATGTCATGAATGGTTTATGAATTAACACATGTTGGTAAGCGTGATACATGAATAAATGTTGTGCTCATCTATGCTTATAATGCTTATGTTATATGTATTTGGCTAACATATTTGGTGTACATGTTTAGGCTTTGGCCAAGTAGTGGCTAGATTATGCCACGTTAAATTTATAAGTTATGCATTGAAATAGTAAGTTCATATGGCTAAAATTTAATGATTAAATGTTAATTTCATGAATTATATAATGTATGATGAAATATATTTATTGTTGAAATGAGAATAAAATAAAAATGCGAAAACCGAATAAATGATCAAATTGAGCAAAACGTCGGATTTGAGTACTTCTGATCAGTGATAAGTGATAAGTGGTAGCTTTAGCTACACTTATCTGATCAGTGACACGTGATAAGTGATAAGTGGTAGCTTTAGCTACACTTATCTGATCAGTGACAAGTGATAAGTGATAAATGGTAGCTTAGCTACTCTTATCTGATCAGTGACAAGTGGCAAGTGATAAGTGATAGCTTCAGCTACACTTATCTGATCAGTGACAAGTGATAAGTGGTAGCTTTAACTACACTTATCTGATCAGTGACAAGTGGCAAGTGATAAGTGGTAGCACACTTATCTGATCAGGGACAAGTGATAAGTGATCATACGTAAGACCATATTTATACTATGGCAAAGTGGAAGTGAAGTACTCAATTTTCCGTAACTGTTCCCTCATTTGATTAAGGATGGTAAGACAAAAGGGGCCCAAAAGAATTAAAGTAAATGGATAAGTGGTAGTGTATTTATACCAGGATGATGTTGTTATTTAAGCTAAAGTGATATTTTTATTGCAAAATTGAAAATTTCATAAATGTGTTAATGAATGGTATAATCGATAAACGTTGAGTTAAATGGTAAATACATATTAGTGTTAAACTTAATGAGATTGAATTGTATGTGAATTAAATGAGAATTACTAGTGATATAATCTAAATTGTGAGCATGAGTGTAATCACTGAATTTTGCCCGGGATTAATTTCGTGTTTTTTTCAAAAAAAGAATTTTTTTTATTTTTATTTTTGCATTTTGACCCCTAAAATTTTCTAAAATTGCATTTTAACCCCTAAACTTTCTCAAAATTACATTTCTACCCCTAAAATTTTTTAAATTACATTCGGGCCCTTAAAATATCTATAAATTACATTTGGCCCCATATTTTCCTAAAATTGCATTTTTACCCTAGAAACTTTGCACCCTATGCAGTTTGGTCCTCCTGGACTTGTCAAATCGCCGCAACCAGCAGGCCAGCTCCAGCAACCTCCCTAGGCCATGATTGCTCCACTGCCACCTGAAAACAAAAGAGAAGAAGACAAAATAGAAGGATTTAAAAGAAGAAAATGAGAGAAAAAGAAGGGGGCAGCCAAGCAAGAAGCAAAAAAGAAAAAAATAAATTTTGAGCAAAAAAAAGAGCAAAAATAGCAGCAAAAAAAGGTATACTGTCGCCGTCTTGCTCGCGCCACCGGCCCACCACCGCGACACCACACTCCCGGCAACTAGCAAAACAACCAAAAAGCAAAAAAAAAAAAGAAAGAAACAACAAGCAAAAGAGAAAAAAAAAAGAGAAAGAGAAAAGAAGAAAGATGGGGGAAAGAGGAGACAACTGTGCGCCGCCGCCGGCTGTTCCACTGTAGGCGGAGGAAGCGCCACCAGCAACAAAGAAAACTGTAGGGGGCTGATCGGGAAAGAAAGAAAAAATAGAAAGAAAAGAGAAGAAAGAAAGAAAGAAAAAGAGAAAACAGAAAGAAGGAAGGAAAAAAAAGGGAGATAAAAAATTTTAAAAAAAAACTAATAGTCCGATCAAACCGACCCGACCCGGAAGCCGACCCGACCCGATCTACAACAGGCCCGCACCAGCAGCCTTAGGCCCCAAAAAAGGCAAAACCCAAAAAAAATAAAGTAAAAAAAAAGAAGCAGCAGAAATTAATAGCAGGCCTTTTTAACAGGCCCAACTGCAGCCCAAATCCGCCAGACCCAGCAGCTCCAGCGCAGCCCAAACCAGCAGCAACATCGGCCCAGTCCCTTGGCAGCCCAATAAGCAGTAGCCCAACAGCAAAAAAAAAAAAGAAAGGCCCAAACAGCCCATAACATTGGGTTTGGTAAATTCTTGAGTTCTTAATTTTGTCTAAATATATAAATGTTGTTTTATTTTTTAATATTTGTTGCACATTTTTAAGTATTTTTATTTTGTATTTATGTTTTTATTTTTTTTATTTTTTTAAATTCGAATAATTTCAATAAATAAGGCAACGAATCGATTTAACATTAAATCGTTGATTTCATCGCTATATTGGGTGAATATCATCGGTTTGTGTTAAACACAATACGTCCTTTAAAAAAATCGAAAATATTCTAAAATCCTCATGTTTTTTAAATTCTCGTGTTTTAATAGAATCACGATTAAATATTAAGTTGAATCGATTTGGCACTAATTCGATGATTTCATCGCCATGTAGGGATGAATATCATTGATTCGTGTTAAATATGGTACTTCTTAAAAAATCGTGTTTCAAAAATTTTCGTGTTTTCAAAAAAATTTCCCGTGTTTTCAAAATTCTCGTATTTTAAAATTTTCTTGTTTTCAAAAAATGATTTCTGTGTTTCATAAATTTTTTTGTTTTAAAAAAAATTCTCGTCTTTCAAAAATTTTCGTGTTTTCAAAAAAATTGACCGTGTTTCATAAATTTTCGTGTTTCAAAAAAATTCTCGTGTTTCGTTTTTATCAAAATTTTTATGTTTTCAAAAACAAATTTTGTGTTTTAAAAATTTTCGTGTTTCAAAAAGAAAATTCGTGTTTTAAAAAAAATCTCGTGTTTCAAAATTTTCGTGTTTTTAAAAAAAATTTCGTGTTTCTAAAATTCTTGTATTTAAAAAAAAATTCGTGTTTTCAAAAAAAAAAGAAAAAGTTATTGTGCTTTAAAATTCTCGTGTTTCAATCGGATCACGACTAATATTAAATTGAACTCGTATTTTTGAAAATGAAGACAACACGCGTTTAACGACATACCAATTTTGGGCGTCGTGAGGGTGCTAATACCTTCCTCGCACGTAACTGACTCCCGAACCCTAATTTTCTCTGGATTTTGACGTGGACCTACAATCGAATCTTTTTTAGAAAATTTGAAAAATAATTTTTCTTTTAAAAAAGAGAATTTATTTGGTGTCCGATCACACCTAGAAAAAAGATCGGTGGCGACTCCCTTTTTGAAATAAAATCGAGACATAGCTTTCAAATTTTTAATAACCACTTCGACTTGCGCCCGTACCCAAAATTTTTAGGTCGCTACAGATGGCGACTCCGCTAGGGACTTTTGAGAGTCGAGTCTGGTGTTAAACGCGTGTTGTCAAAATTTTTAAAATTTCTTGTTCAATTTAATTTTTAATCGTGATCCTTGAATTTTGTTTTGAAAAATCATGCATCCGCATCCGGTTTTGAAATTAATATTTTTCTAACCTGTTTTATTTTCGTGTTTTTTTTCAGCTTTAAGTTTTATGGTTTTAGTTTGTTTTTTTAGTAAAAATAAAAATAAAAAGGTTTGTGAGTTTCTCCCCACACACCGTGCACTTGCATTCTTGCATAACATGAGCTCTCTACCCGGGCTCCGTCCGTTAAAGTGGAAGTAAACACTACGCCTTCGTGAGTTAACTCGTCCCTCCGCACAGGCTAGTGAAATACTTCCAGGTTACATATGACTTATGCTTTCGTGAGTTAACTTGTCCCTTCGCATAGGCATAAGTAAATGTAATCCCTCGAATTGAGCTCGTTTTAGCCCATGACGGGTGACAACCGAGGCTCTGTACTAACCTTAATAGGTGACAGTATGGACAATTCGAGTACCTTTCTAGAACTAAAACCACATATAGTGAACCGTACGAGCCACCCAATTAGAGCCATGTCGAGCCTCCGTCCATTGAATAGTCACCAAAATAAGTATATGGGAGAAACGCCTCTTACCTTTTGTTTATTTTACATTTACACATACTTGCAAATGAATCGGGTCTGTTTAATAAATGGGGTCGGATAGATTGTCTAATGGTATGTGGGGTAGGTTTTTGTAAAGCATGTTGGGGCAAAACAAAAAAAAATGTAGGTCTGTTCCACCAAATTGCATTATTAAATAGCTTAATTTGTTAAATTTTCCATAGTCTTTATTTTTCTTTTTTCTTCTGTTTATATATGTTGTGATCTCTAACCAAGATTATTTGTTCTTCATTTTATTTTTCATCATGCATCGTAAACATCTCATTAGGAAGGTGTTGATTAGAGATTGGTTGCCAAAAACGGGTTTCTGATGGAGGAGTCAATTACACAAGTAACCGAGAAAAATGTTGTAGTCCGAGATTGTTCTTTGAGGACTCAAAAAGCGAAACGGGACAGTTTGAAGGAAGGATACACCTCTGATATTCCCGAGCGTATGACCTCGAATGTGCGTCAGAATGATCTTGAAGACTTGACTAGGATTTGGAAGCAGTGGGACTCAGATACTAGAGGCATCTTCACTGAAAAATACAGAGATATAGCTCACTTGATAGCAATCAATGTGAACGAGCAGTTGACCCAAGCCGTGGTTCGATTCTGGGACCCAGTCTATCTGTGTTTCACTTTCAATCAAGAAGATATGACTCCGACCATAGAAGACTATACTGCCCTGCTTTGCATCGACAATGTGCAACTCAACAAGATATATGTGAAGGAGTCTAAATCGATGACCTTTAAGAAAAAGCTAATGAAGTTGACAGGGATGACTGATACATGGTCTGAAGTTTAGTCAATGAATTTCGCTAGACGGCTATGCAAATTGTGCAATTATCAGATAAGGCCGAAGCTCTCAGTTGCCAAGCCAAAAATCAAGTATGTCGGAATTCCTAGGACGAGTGAAGAAACAAGGCGATGTGGCCAGGGAATTTGTGTAACTGTTAAGTCCAAGATGGAAAATTGTTTTGTAATGGGCTCTTTTGATTAATGAAACGCCAAAATATGGGGCTATCTTGAAATCAGCACCAAATTCTTGTATATTTATTCATGACTAACATTCACTTGTCATTCATTCATACATTGCATGTACATATCACCCTGACCATTCACTAAGGTTAAAACCGCATAATCCACAGTTGTGACACTACAAGTCTAGAATCACGTCATTCTTATGGAACGCGTTTAAGAGCTAGAGCTATAGATGTTGAATTCAATGAGAGTGATACAATTGAGGATCTTTCAATGATACGCCATTGTCCCCCAAGATATGTTTTGAACAATCAGACTGCTATAGACCTCCTTGTAGTTTCTAAGTCCTCTCCAGAGTAATGCCCAATGTTAATTCTCCATTATTTTGTATATCCCTAAGTAATGGGATTCCTTTTGTAAGAACTTATGTTTGCTATTTATCATTTTATTGGACATTAATGAAGATGCATTTTGTCATGGTCTTTTCATTTTCATTAGTTTTGTAATTATTCCCTCTTCTCACAGCCTTTCCCTACATGTATCTCATATCATTCTATAACATTGTGTTTGTTGATTCCAATACTTTGATGCTCTCCTATAGTAGTCTTTTCTATTCGCCTTTCAAGTGCTCAAATATCCATGGCATGAACAATCTAGTTACAAGTCTTGAAATCGATTTCGAGAAGGCTTTTTGTTCAGGAGAATTCGAAGCCAAGGAATATGCTGAAAATTGTGACCCGCCTCCTAACTTACTAACAATGGTTGAAGAAGAAGAGAAACAGATTCTACCCCATCAAGAATCTGTTGAGGTAGTAAACTTGGGAATAAAGAAAAGAAACAAGAAGTGAAGATTGGGACTTCCGTTTCAGAAAACACCAGGCGAGATTTGATCGCGTTGCTCCATGAGTACAAAGATGTGTTTGCCTGGTCTTATCAGGATATGCCAGGGTTGAACACAGATATTGTGGTCCATAAGCTCCCACTGAAACCAGAATGCAAACCTGTTCAACAGAAGTTAAGAAGGATGAGACCTGAAATGCTGTTGAAGATAAAAGAAGAAGTCAAGAAACAATTTAACGCTGGCTTCCTACAAGTCTCTAAGTATTCAGAATGGCTAGCTAATATAGTCCCAGTGCCGAAGCAAGATGGCAAGGTGCGAATGTGCGTGGATTATCGTGATCTGAATCAAGCAAGCCCTAAGGATAACTTTCCTTTACCACACATCGATACTTTGGTGGATAATACGGTAAAACATTCTTTATTTTCTTTTATGGATGGTTTCTTAGGTTATAATCAGATAAAGATGGCTCATGAAGATATGGAGAAAACCGCATTTGTGACAATGTGGGGAATGTTCTACTACAAAGTGATTCCATTCGGACTGAAAAATGCTGGGGCAGCATGATGAGTCAGGGAAAAGAGAAAAAGTGATTTACTATCTCAGCAAAATGTTCACAGAGTATGAGGCAAAGTACCCGTCAATTGAAAATTTCTGTTGTGCATTGGTCTGGGTAGTTCGAAGGCTTAGACAATACATGTTGTATCATACAACATGATTAATTTCAAAGCTAGATCCATTAAAGTACTTGATGGAATCACCCGCACTCTCAGGGAGAATGGCATGATGGCAGCTTTTATTGTCTGAATATGACATTATGCATATGAGCCAAAAGTCGATAAAGGGAAGCGCGATAGCTGACTTCTTGGCAAGTCGAGCAATGGAGGAATATGAGCCGTTGAGATTTAATTTCCCAGATGAAGAATTGATGTGCATTTCCGAAGGTGAATCATCAAAAGATTAATCATGGAAGATGAGTTTTGATGGTGCATCAAACGCGTTGGGGGCACGGGATAGGAGTAGTCTTAGTCTCATAGTGGAAGTGGTCAAAGAATTCAAAGAAGTGACCTTTTACTACTTCCTGCGAGAAGAAAACTAATCGGCTGATGCTTTGGCCACCTTGGCTTCAATGTTCAAAGGAAATAGAGAAACTGAAATAATGCGTATCCAAATGAGCATATATGAGACCCCCGCACACTTTTTAGCATTGAGGAGGAGTCAGATGGACGACCCTGGTTTCATGACATATTGGATTACATTAAGAATCAAAAGTATCCCGAGCAAGCAAACGAGAATGACAAGAGAACAATCAGGAGAATGGCGACTGGGTTTATTCTTGACGGAGATATCCTTTATAAAAAAGGAAAGAACCAAATGCTCTTGAGATGCGTGGATGCTGTTGAAGCCAAAAGAATACTTGAAGATGTCCACGAAGAAATTTGTGGAACGCATTCCATTGGTTTCACTATGGCCAGACAAATTATGAGACTTGGTTATTACTGGCTGACGATGGAAATGGATTGCATTGGCTACGTGCGAAAGTGTCATAAATGTCAAATTTATGGCGATAAAATTCATGCAGCTCCATCGCCCCTTCATGTCATGACTTCTCCGTGGCCTTTTTCTATGTGGGGCATGGATGTTATAGGGCCAATTTCCCCGAAAGCTTCCAATGGGCATCGATTCATCTTTGTGGTTATAGACTACTTTACAAAATGGGTAGAAGCTACTTCGTTTGCTAATGTGACAAAGGCTATAGTCTGTAGGTTCTTAAAAAAGGAGATCATATGTCGATGTGGTTTGCCTGAGAGAATCATTTCAGATAATGCTTTGAATTTGAACAACAAGATGATGAAAGAAGTGTGTGAGCAATTCCAGACAAAGCATCATAATTCCTCACCTTATCGCCCGAAAATGAACGGAGCTGTTGAAGGGGTCAACAAAAATATTAAGAGAATTATCGGGAAAATGACTAAGAC
The DNA here is from genome assembly GCF_007990345.1 of Gossypium hirsutum. Classification (NCBI taxonomy): domain Eukaryota; kingdom Viridiplantae; phylum Streptophyta; class Magnoliopsida; order Malvales; family Malvaceae; genus Gossypium; species Gossypium hirsutum. The sequence goes on from NC_053448.1 coordinate 3,351,128, forward strand.
ATATAAAGACAGGCACAGGAACCTACCATTCGCTTTGTACGCATATCGCACCTCTGTACGGACGTCTACGGGGGCAACTCCCTTTTCTCTGGTTTATTGGATGGAGGTCGTTCTGCCTATTGAAGTAGAGATCCCATCCCTGCGCGTTTTGATGGAGACAAAGTTAGAAGAATCAGAGTGGGTTCGAGCTCGATATGATCAACTAAACCTTATTGAAGGGAAACGCTTGAAGGCAATTTGTCATGGACAGATGTATCAGAAAAGAATGATCACGGCCCATGATAAAAAGGTACGGCCAAGAGAATTCCGCGAAGGGGAACTGGTACTGAGAAAGATCCTCCCAATACAAAAAGACTTTCGAGGAAAATGGTCACCAAATTGGAAAGGGCCATACGTTGTAAAAAAGGCATTCTTAGGAGGAGCTCTGATTCTCACCGAGATGGATGGGAAAGAATTACCTAATCCAGTGAACTCAGATGCTATAAAGAAATATTATGCCTAAAAAAACAAAAAAAAACAAACAAAAAAAACAAAAAACAAAAAAAAACAAAAAAGAAAAAGAAAAATCAAGATGAAAATTCGAAAAGGGCGTCTTGATAAACAAAATGATTAGGATGAAAACCCGAAAGGGTGTCCTAATGAAGCAGTTTCGGACTTAAAGAGAAAGACGACTTGAATGGGGAGTCGAATGGCGAGGTTATAATATTTGAAGAATTCTCAGAAGCTCGAAATATTTTACATAGAAAGCCATCCTCGAAAAGATCCTTGACGAAGAAACGTGGAGAAGTTCATGCGTTGGATATCTAGAGCATTTGTGGCAATTGAATTCACTTTCCTTTCTTTATGATGCTTTCTTTATTGGAACTTCCTTATCATTTTTCTTTGATTTGTTGCTTTTGAAAAATTGAATGTGAGGTATTTCTTTCATGCCTACTTTGTTTTTTTATGCATCTCGTGTTTGATTCATTTAAATGATAAATGGTAAGATGACATACTCTAAACAAAAGGAATGTTGAGCATTACCTGGATGAAAATTTGATAAATACAAGGACCCTGAAGCAAGAACAAAGTTCAACAAGAGGGCAGGAGGGTGGTATACGAAGATGTGGATTACTCACAGAACTTGAGGATGAGTACAAAACTGGAGAGAAAAGTCAAGAATTGAGGAAATGAATGCGGACCCTCACAAAAATCAAAAGTGGGGCACGTGACAAACAGCCCAGCGTGCATTGCATGATCATGTAGACACCAAAAGCATTTAGGACAAACATGTGCATATCATAATAACATCATAAATGACATATACAAGTATACCAGTAGAGCAAGGAATACTGGGAGAAAGCTGCACAGAATCAATGAAGAAGAAGGCTTTTAGTTTTACCAGTTGTTTTTTGAAACCCTGTTTCTTTCAAGAAATATTTTTCACTTTCTGTTTTTTTTTCCAAATATCAACTCATAATACGAGAGGTGAGTTGAGCCTCGGGTCACGCTGAGGTATTTTTAATTTCGGTTTTTTTTAAATCAACGGTTTTTTTTTAAATCAACTCATAATACAGAGGTGAGTTGAGCCTCGGGTCACGCTGAGGTATTTTAATTTATGTCTTTTTTAAAAATCAACTCATAATACAGAGGTGGGTTGAGCCTCGGGTCACGCTGAGGTTTTTTTAATTTCTGTCTTTTTTAAAATCAACTCATAATACGAGAGGTGAGTTGAGCCTCGGGTCACGCTGAGGTATTTTTAATTTCGTTTTTTTTTTAAAATCAACTCATAATATAGAGGTGAGTTGAGCCTCGGGTCACGCTGAGGTATTTTTAATTTATGTCTTTTTTAAAAAATCAACTCATAATACAGATATGAGTTGAGCCTAGGGTCACGCTGAGGCATTTTTAATTTATGTCTTTTTAAAAAAATCAACTCATAATACAGAGGTGAGTTGAGCCTCGGGTCACGCTGAGATATTTTTAATTTATGTCTTTTTTAAAAAATCAACTCATAATACAGAGGTGAGTTGAGCCTCGGGTCACGCTGAGGTATTTTTAATTTATGTCTTTTTTTAAATCAACTCATAATATGAGAGGTGAGTTGAGCCTCGGGTCACGCTGAGGTATTTTTAATTTCTGTTTTTTTCAAAAATCAACTCATATTGCGAGAGGTGAGTTGAGCCTCGGGTCACGCTGAGGTATTTTTTTTAATTTTTTTTTTCATAAAAAAAATCAACTCATATTGCGAGAGGTGAGTTGAGCCTTGGACCATGCCGAGGTATTTCTTTTAAATTTCTGTTTCTCAAAAATCAACTCATATTGCGAGAGGTGGGTTGAGCCTCGGACAATACCGAGGTATTTCTTTTAAATTTCTGTTTTTCCAAAAAAATCAACTCATATTGCGAGAGA